>NC_134951.1:69094436-69394436 GCF_965638725.1 Aptenodytes patagonicus
ATTTCTTCATCCTACATTTTTAACATTCTATGTTAGGAAAAAGATAGCTTGCGCATTCAAGCTGGTCACAGTTTTGTCTCCAGGGTGAACTTTCCAGCTGTCCTTGGCATAGATTACTAACCTTTTCATTAGCCTTTGATCATAAACCTGGCCAGTTTGCCTTGGGACATCTTTCTGGATTTGATAGCCACAGTTTCAATTTCTGACAAACAGCTGGAGGAGCAAGAAGCTGAACTGACTGAGCAGCAAATAAAGATCTTTGTGACAAGACTTTCCTATGCTATACAGACTATTTAATATCTGAGTAGCAGACTTGCAAATTCGTCTGTCAGCATTGCTTTTGAATATTTTTTCAGACAGATAGCACTAGTGACACCTTAATGTCTTTATCAGTCTTGGCTCAGTAAGGGAAAAGCTGAACTGTAACATCATGTTCCCCTGCTTATTTTTCTGCCAGGATCAAACTGAAACAGGAGGCATCCCTTGGCTTTAAAAATATACTAGAATTTTTACTAAAATGACTTGATATTACCATTGAGTTTGCTCTGACCATAGACGAAATATTTGCATTCCAGAAGAATCATGTGTAATTACACTGAAGCAGAAGATGAAGTTTCTGGCATCTGAGAATGACTGAGAAGGCAGAAATCAAACTGTTATCAGCTTCTTAAGTACTTGTTGCCGCATTGACTTATATGTGATCTTTGCCACCGTCCCATATACAAGGCATGTTGCCTTCTGAAATACTGGTGCCAGAGAGCTTCAGTGTTTGCATCTCTTCAATGATGACAGCACTCAGTTCTGAGGTCATGCCTGGGCAACAGTTGCCTCCTGGGAGTTCTTTCTGAGCTGGAACATTTCACTCAAGAATAGTAGAAATGATTGACAATAGGAAAAAAAGCACCAAACAACCCTAGCAGTAATAATGGACTTACTGCTTGCAAAAAACCTGTTGAGGAACCAGATGGGAATTGGCTGGGGGTAAACTCTGTGTTTCCAAGCTGAGAAGTTAATGAAGTGTTAAAGCAAGAAAATAAAAACAAGGCGGCTTGGGTTTTTTTTTCTTTCTTTCTTTTTTTTTTTTTTTTTCCTGAGCCCTTTGCATGGGACAAATGCAAATCTTCATGGTCAGGTGCAGTAAAATTAGGGGTGAATCAAGGCAGCATTCTTGAAAATTGATAGTTTCTCCAAATGCTGCAACTGCAAAGGTCCTTTGAAACCGGGTGGCTGACAGATGCTATATGTTTCCATTTTTTCCATCAACATGAGTTTTACCAACATGTAGTCTGAATAGACTTCTTTTCAATACCTTGCTGCCACTTTTAATGACAAGGCTACTTTTTACCATCTTTGCCATCTACACTTCAGGCTGCACTCTCAGTTTGAAGACTGTTTCCCTCCTCCTTGAACTGCCTTACCCCAAACTGACAGTTTAATAGATGTAGTTTGCCAAGTAGGCTATGATAAAGAATTATGGCAATAGAAATTGATGGTGAGTAAACAAGTGCTAAAAGATGTGGTAGGTTCAGCTGGGATTTTGAGTAGAGAGATAATCACACTAACTTGGGTGAAGATATACTTGAAAAGTAAAGTTTTTTTTCTGCAGCTAGAGACAGAGAAAGTAGCATGAGGCTTCCTAAAGGACAGACCAAAAATCCCTATGAAGGCAAATACAGAGGTGGGTGACCTAAGAGGCATAGCCACGCCTCTGTCTGTTTGTGTGGGGAATTGTACTGGTTTTGGCTGGGACAGAGTTCTTCTTAGAAGCTCGTATGGTGCTATGTTTTGGATTTCTGACCAAAAGGGTGGTGATAACAACCCCCCTTTTTAGCTATTGTAGAGCAGTGCTTACACAGCCTCAAGGCCTTTGTTTCTTATGCTGCTCTCTCAGCAAGTGGACTGGGGTTGCACAAGAGGCTGGGAGGGGACACAGCTAGACCAGCTGATGCCAGCTGACCCAAGGGATATCCCATAACATGTGACATCATGCTCAGCAATTAAAGCTGGGGAAAGAAGAAGGAAGGGGGGGACGTTTGGAGTGATGGTGTTTGTCTTCCCAAGTAACCATTATGCGTGATAGAGCCCTGCTTTCCTGGAGATGGCTGCACACCTGCCTGCCGATGGGAAGTAGTGAATGAATTCCTTGTTTTGCTTTGCTTGCGTGCGTGGCTTTTGCTTTACCTATTACAAGTTGAGTCTTTACCTCAACCCACGAATTTTCTCACTGTTACCCTTCTATTTCTCTCCTCCACCCCACTGGGTGGAGTAAGCAAGCAGATGTGTGGGGCTGAGCTGCCTATTGGGGTTAAACCACAAAAAGAATGAACAGAAATGAGAGCTGCCAACATCTGCATAGGTTTTTCATGTGGCAAAACACTGAACAGAGCTGGGTGGCCTTTTCTGAAAAAAGATGCCAGTAATGGTGTTCTGTGTCTTTTTGCTCAGTATTCCCATTTTTTAGACACTTTGTCCAGGAAATGAGACCAAGGCTTAAGTTCATTTGAACCTGCATCTCTAGATTGTTCAAAACCTCACAGACTTTAAGACATTTGGGAAGTTTAAAGTCATCTTCTACCCCTCCCCCTTGAGCTTGAGCAGAAAGGAAAGCTGGAGAAATATATCAGCCTGATAAAAGGGCATCCCACCGTCTCCTGCTCCAGCACCTGTTCTTGGAGTGGAGAGTGGGTTCCTTCCTCCATCCCTTCCCCATCCTGACGAACCATTTGCTTTCTGGTTAAGCACTTGCACAGCTTGCAGACCTTTTGGCCTTTCCTGGGGGACCTGAGCAGAATGGGTGGTGTTCTCTGCTTCAGCCTAAACCTCAAGAACCACTGCAGAATTTCTGAGCACAGCTAGGCATGTAATTTCAGATGCCAATGACATTTTATAGAAGTGCCTGGAAGCCACCAATGGGCTGTGCTTTGTCTTGCCTAAAAAGTTACTGTGGGAAAGTAGATTGACTCGTCTCTGGTCAGCATGTAACTGCAGATAATGGGGGAGGGGGAAGGCTCTGAATTATTCATAATTTTAAAAATAACTCTCCTAATAATCCTAATAATCCTTTTGGTTTATCTGAAAGCCAAATGAGAAATAATATTAATCATTGACTTGTAAACTATTGATTAATAAATAGAAGTGAAATGAAAATCAGTTTGTTTCAAATCCTTAGGAATGAACTCAAACTTGAGACTTCAAAATACTGCATGAAAATAATTTTCATTTTTCAACCAGCTGTAATCCTAAGCAATTAAAATCTTTAATAATAACTAGTCTAAATAGAAAGTAGTTAATTTTAGTCAATATCTTTTGTTGACCTGAAAGCCAGTTATGGCCTGATTTTCAGAAGTACTAGCAGCTGTAGGTATTCATAAATTCTGAATGCTGGGCCATGTTTTTCATATCTAATATTTATATCCAAGTTGAAAAGTGTTAATCTTCATGATTGTGTCCCTTTTTTTGCTTTCTCCTCTAAAAAACTGAATAATAGCCATTTAAAAAATATTTTGAGATTCTTTGATAAAAGGCACTATATGAATGCAAATTATAACACTTTTAACATGCTGGCTTTCAGTTTATTCTTCTCTGTGTGGGATTTATCAAATTGATAACTCATAAATTCATAAAAATGAACAAAATAGAAGGGATGTTCAAGATCTGATGCAGTTCTATGACAGCAAGGACATTTTCACAATGAGGAAATCCATACTAAATTACCACCTTAAATCTCTTTGTGCATTTTTCTCTTTTTTGCTGAGGATCTGTAAACTGTTGTTGGAAGTTCACAAAACATGATTGTTGGTGTCAGTAATTGTATCTCTGCTGAATATTTATCCTGGGTATGAGACAAAGTCTGGTGACTGTGCCTGAGCTCACTGTTCACAGACTTTAAATACAAAACCTGACTAATATTTGTGGACCTGTCATTATCCCCTCCTTGGTCACCTTCCAGAATGGCCAAGGGGACAAGGTAGGAGGGAGCTCAGATCCTCGTGCTGTGTGAACAGACTATGAAAGATGAATTTAGAGAACTGTTAGTTGTTGACCTGCCTCTAAAACTGGTACCAATCATGTGAGCAATTCTGTTGTTCTGTTTCAGTTCAAACAAAGGAGGTAAGATCATCTAAGATTCAATTTGTTTGTCTTCAGGTAAAATACAAAGACTCTTCATACTTATAGAGCCCATGATAGCTGGCCATGGAGACATATATCCTGTGTCTTAATTTGGATAAAATATTGGGTTCAGAATATGGTTGGGCCAAAGCCCAGACTGAAGAGATTAGAGATTACAGATGCAGAGTAAATAGATGCCTTGACTGTATCTGACTGTATGGTTTTAAGACATCTCAGACAGATGTCAAACAAATAGATTCATTTTTAATAGATATCTACAATAAAGAATGCTGTAAGCATTATCATTCTTTAATGCTTCCTCTGCTACTTGCTTCTATAATTTTCCTTCCGTTCTGTTTTCTTTCTTCATCCTCACTTCTACTGAAATGTCTTGGGTGGATTTCTGTGTCTCTATAATCTATTAATTTATTTACTTATTTTTCTGTTCTTCTCATTTTCCTTTATCTTTCTTCTTGGCTTCTGACACCATTCCTACTACCACGGGGAGGGGACAGAGAAGGCAAATCCCGCTTACACCATGGGATTTTGCACCTCGCTCTCCTAGTAGCAGTAGTCAGAGAGCGGATACTGGATTAAACATAACCACACAGCATGACCATTGTACTCAGCATTGCCACGCTGTGCCTAGATCTGGCCCCAAGTGACTTGACCCAAGTTAGGCAGTAGGTTTGTGGCAGGATGTAGGATTTGCCTAAGATGAGCGCTAGCACTGAGAAAGATAAACAGCTCAAGAGACCTGTAATGGGATATAAACACTGATGTGCTGCCAATCTTTTCACAATGGGCACCAACAAAAATTTTTCCCACTGGCTTGTGGCAGAATTCATATCAGGCGCATACACTTGCAGAGGAGTGTCGAGGGACTGGCAAATGTATTCCTTTGCTTTTGCAAGCAAACAAAAATGCTCTTTAGTAACCAAAGAAAGAGGCAGCATCTCTTGAAAAACTTCTGGTAAGTGTGCTTCTATTTCACATTGTATTCTATTTGTATCACTTGATTGAGAAAGAGGTTGAAGATATTTTAGGAAACAACTAATGATAAAAATCTGTTGTATTTCAGAGCCAAGAAGATGATCTATATGAGCTTCATGAATAAAAATCAGCCTGACAATTCTGATTTAACAACAACTAGAAAGGGAGTGAAATACAAAAAAGGTGGAAAAAGTAACCCCTGCTGTCCTTTTAATTTTGACATTGGTGTCCAAAGGGCATTCCTGAGTGCATAGACACCTTCATATCTATGTAATGCCTCTAAATTTTGGAAGCAGTGACAAAGTACTGGCGGGATCAGCTGCATCACTGAACCCAGTTTCCTTTCCGCAGTAATAGAAGGACATATAATGAATGTTTTAGAGGGACCCACTAGAAAGTTTATCCTTTTTCCCCTCTGTGTCACACTCTTCAAACTGTCTTTTGTCTCCTAACACTCTATTATAAACCAAAGGCTTTAGGCAAAATTCTGCAAACACAGAAAGATCAATATTTAGGAGAGAACAGAACTGTTCCTGTCTTATCACTTTTTTGGAGTATTTTATACGAACAGTGCAATGGACTTAGTGTTTTGGTAGTTTGTATAAAATGATGTTATTCATGTGCTCTTCTTCATTTCTTTCTGCACACTGACGCCCCACTATTTTGCCATGCACTGCAAGAACAGAACAAAAATACCCTGCTATATTTAAATTCAAAGTGTAAGATGAGATACAAAACTTGGATCTCCACAATGAGGCCTGAAATGTTAGTGATCAGTATAATAAGCAATGCACACAATATCCCAGCTGCTTCGTTAATCATCAAGTTCATTGCAGGAATCAGGAGACACATTTAAAGGAAAAGTTTGAGAAGAGAACAATTCTTTCAAGATTTTTTTCTGCAGATCCTAGTTACTGCCAAGCATCCTGTCCTTTTAAAGGGGAATAAATGGGCCTGTGACAGAACCCATCCTATCTTGACAGTCACTTACAGCTGGAGTTTAAGGGCCAGGGCTGATAGACAATAGCATACTGGGGGCACTTTGCTGTTGCTTGTCCAGATGGTATTTGTCTTAATCATCTGTCAAAATCTCCAGTGATGCCAATCTAGGGCCTTTCAGCAGCAACTTTCTGTTTCAAAGGTATAGCCCTATTCTTAGACTTTTTTCCGTGCTCCTATGGTTAACAGCTCCTGAATGGTGCTGACAAGGAAATTTTTCTTCTGAAACTCCAGAGATATTTTGACTGTTGTTCTGAATGTTTGGGAAAGCTGATTGCTCCTTGCAACCCCAGTGCTACATTAAAAAAATATACTGCTCAACAAATATTCAGTAAAGAATGTAAAAATGTACTTAACTAGACAAGAATGTAGCTGGCCTGACTTTTGCATTACATTATACCTCATAGTTCAGGCATTTTGTTTGCCTTACAAGGTATTACAGGCAACACTGTAAATGCAGATCAGAGCTGCAGTAGCAGAACACAACATAGCTAAACAGCTGATTTAATGAGGTAGGAATTTAACACAATGCTTTATTCATAGAATTTGAGCGTTGAAGGCCAGATGGTGTCAGCAGTATTTCCCTCCGACTCTACATCCAGAATTAAAACAGATTTATGTATTATCTTAAAGTTTTCAGCCCACATCTCACCTGCTGCTTCCAGGTAACACTTTCTTGGATTCATTTTTCCCTTTGCATTTCTACAGTACGTGCTGAGTAATTAGCTCATGAGCCACAAAAATATATGGTGCTCAGTACACCAAAGTTCAGCACAGAATCATAGAATCATAGAATAGTTTGGGTTGGAAGGGACCTCTAAAGGTCATCTAGTCCAACCCCCCTGCCGTGGGCAGGGACATCTTCAACTCAAGCAGGTTGCTCACAGCCCCGTCCAACCTGACCTTGAAAGTTTCCAGGGATGGGGCATCCACCACCTCTCTGGGCAACCTGTGCCAGTGTTTCACTACCCTCAGCGTAAAAAAAATCTTCCTTCTATCTAGTCTAAATCTACCCCCCTTTAGTTTAAAGCCATTCTCCCTTGTCCTGTTGCAACAGGCCCTGCTAAAAAGTTTGCCGCCATCTTTTTTATAAGCCCCCTTTAAGTACTGAGAGGCTGCAAGAAGGTCTCCCCAAAGCTGCCTCTTCTCTAGGCTGAACAACCCCATCTCTCTCAGCCTTTCTTCATAGGAGAGGTGTTCCATCCCCCTGATCATTTTCATGGGCCTCTTCTGGACCCGCTCCAACAGGTCCGTGTCTTTCTTGTGCTGAGGGCTCCAGAGCTGGACGCAGTACTCTAGCAGGTGGGGTCTCACCAGAGCAGAGGAGAGGGGCAGAATCACCTCCCTTGACCTGCTGGCCACGCTTCTTTTGATGCAGCCCAGGATACGATTGGCCTTCTGGGCTGCGAGCACACATTGCTGGCTCATGTCCAGCTTTTCATCCACCAGTACCCCCAAGTCCTTCTTGGCAGGGCTGCTCTCAACCCCTTCATCCCCCAGCCTGTATTGATACCGGGGGTTGCCCTGACCCAGGTGCAGGACCTTGCCCTTGGCCTTGTTAAACCTCATGAGGTTCACACAGGCCCACTTCTCGAGTTTGTCCAGGTCCCTCTGGATGGCATCCCATCCCTCTGGTGTGTTGACCACACCACTCAGCTTGATGTCATCTGCAAACTTGCTGAGGGTGCACTCGATCCCTCCGTCTATGTCATTGATGAAGATATTAAACAGTACCAGTCCCAATACGGACCCCTGCAGGACGCCACTCGTCAATGGCTCAATCTCCATCTGGACATTGAGCTGTTGACCACTACCCTCTGGATGCCACCATCTAACCAATTCCTCACCCACCAGACAGTCCACCCATCAAATCCATACCTCTCCAGTTTAGAGAGAAGGATGTTGTGGGGGACCGTGTCAAAGTCCAGATAGATGACATCTGTAGCCCTTCCCGTGTCCACTGATATAGTCACTCCATCATAGAAGGCCACTAGGTTAGTCAGGCAGGACTTGCCCTTGGTGAAGCCATGCTGGCTGTCTCGAATCACCTCCCTGCCCTCCATGTGCCTCAGCATAGCTTCCAGCAGGATCTGTTCCATGATCTTCCCAGGCACAGAGGTGAGGCTGACTGGCCTGTAGTCCCCCGGGTCTTCCTTTGTTCCCTTTTTGAAAATGGGGGTTATGTTTCCCCTTTTCCAGTCAGTGGGAACTTCACCAGACTGCCACAACTTCTCAAATATGATGGATAGTGGCTTAGCAATTTCATCTGCCAGTTCCTTCAAGACCCGTGGATAGATCTCATCGGGTCCCATGGACTTGTGCACCTTCAGGTGCCTTAGATGGTCTTGAACCTGTTCTCCCACAGTGGGCGGCTTTTCATTCTCCCAGTCTCCGCCTTTGCCTTTTGCGGCTTGGGCGGTGAGGCTTGAGCACTTGCCGGTGAAGACCGAGGCAAAAAAGTCATTGAGTACCTCTGCCTTCTCCATATCCCGGATAACCAGGTCTCCCATTTCATTCCGGAGAGGGCCCACATTTTCCTTCATCTTCCCTTTATCCCCGACATACCTATAGAAGCTTTTTTTGTTGCCCTTGATGTCCCTGGCCAGATTTAATTCTATCAGGGCTTTAGCTTTCCTAACCTGATCCCTGGCTGCTCGGACAATTTCTCTGTATTCCTCCCAGGCTACCTGTCCTTGCTTCCACCCTCTGTAGGCTTCCTTTTTGTGTTTGAGTTTGTCCAGGAGCTCCTTGTTCATCCATGCAGGCCTCCTGGCATTTTTGCCTGACTTCCTCTTTGTTGGGATGCATCGCTCCTGAGCTTGAAGGAGGTGATCCTTGAATATTACCCAGCTATCTTGGGCCCCTCTTCCCTCCAGGGCTTTGTCCCATGGCACTCTACCAAGCAGATCCCTGAAGAGGCCAAAGTCTGCTTTCTTGAAGTCCAGGGTAGTGAGCTTGCTGTGTGCCCTCCTCGGTGCCCTGAGGATCTTGAACTCCACCATTTCGTGGTCACTGCAGCCCAGGCTGCCCTTGAGCTTCACATTCCCCACCAGCCCCTCCTTGTTGGGGAGAACAAGGTCCAGCATAGCACCTCTCCTCATTGGCTCCTCTACCACTTGGAGAAGGAAGTTATCATCAACGCATTCCAGGAACCTCCCGGATTGCTTATGCCCTTATAGTCAAGGGACTATCATGTTAGGGGCTTGGACAACGCAGCATGCTAAATGAAGTAGATGTTCACTCCTGCCTGGTGTACCATTCGTGGGTAGACAGAGTTCAGAGTCTTCTTTCCATGTAGGGATTCTTACATAAGGTACTCCTAAAGGCAGAAAAAATATTCCAAGAAATAGTTTTTGTTGTAGAGCTGTAGAACAAACCCAGAGACCCCAAAGAACTAGCTCTTAACCATTTTGACTGTGAGCTAAAAGTCAGTCACTGCAAGCAGGTCAAAGTCCCTCACAGTCTGCCGAAGACAAAAGACTTGCATTCACTAGATTTGATTTCAGCCAGAAACTGGATGACTCACTGCTCACTGGAAATTTAACAATCTTATTGCCGCGATGCAAGAAGTCAGAGTGGATTTCTCCTTATCCTATATTGACTGCCTCTGACAAATCACTGCTGTGGTCAATTCTTTGTAGGCAGGTGTTTTCAAAACAGCACTTCAGTCTGAGAAAGTGTGTGAAGTTGTCAGGCTAGCAGAAAAAATTGTGTGATTGGGTTTCCTCACATACTGTGGTCCTAGTTTGTTTGTATCAGTAAATGTTTTCCCTCTCAACAGTGATAATTCATCTGGCTTTGTTCTGGGAGATGGATGTAAAAGCCTGATTCTGGTAACTTTTCTGGGTTGCAAATAATTCCAGCAAAATAGTTCCCACTGTCTGAGATCTATTCTGGTAACTGAACCACTTTGTGTCCCAGAAAGCAAAATGAAGTCTCTGGAAATTCCCTCAAGATAGGGTTTGTCTTTGCAAATATCTCTGTCTTCCCCTTAGAGGCCTCAGTGGAGAAGCTGCAATAATCTTCTCACTTGTGCTCTTACTCTGTCTCTTCTTATTCCCGCACACACAATCTTTTCATATTTCAAAGCATTTGCCTAGCTTGTTGCTTCAGCAGTTGGGCATTTGCTGCCTGCTGTTACGGACTAAGCAGTCCAATCTGGTCCTCAACCCAAAAGTTCAAGGACTGGAAAACAGCGCTTGTCTAATGGGCTTGGATAGAGATACACCAGGATGGAAGAAGGAACTGGCCAGATATTTCTGGGAGTTTCTTTCTGCCTGAATCAAATCACCTTTTTTTTTTTTAGCTTTACAGTTGTTTCCTTGTTTCCATGTTCCAGCAGGGATGAGCAGAAAATATAATCGTGCCCTGCAGAGAAGTGAGTGGGTTGCAAGTGGCTGGAGTGAAATTGCTTGCCATTGCCAAGAACAGAACAAAATATGGGGGTTTGGGGATATGATCATCTCCTGCAAGGCCAGAAGAGTAACAGTTTGCCAGCGCACCTCCTAAAAACATTACAAATGGGTGAGTAAATGTGAAGAGGCTGGGGGGATGATAAACAACACTTTCAAATTATCTCAGTGCAAATCAGAAGAGCTGGGACATACTGAAGAAGTTGCTTTTAGTCTTACAATCTTTAAATATTGAATTATATTCAGATATATAAATATTAGAATCCTTGACAATTATCTGAGCACTACCAATTCCTGATAACTGTGATTTACTAACTTATCATACAATCATAGAATAGCCCAGGTTGGAAGGGACCTCAAAAGATTATCTGTTCTAAGCTTTCATGGGAAAGGCAGCCTAGATGAGATTATCTAGCACCCTCTCCAATCACATCTTGAAAACCTTCAGCAATGGGGACTCTACCACATCCCTGGGGAGGTTGTTCCAGTGAATGGTTGTTCTTACTATAAAATATTTTTTTCTTACGTCAAGGTGAAACCACTCCCAGTGCACTCCCTTGTTTTCTCTATGTGGCTCCTTGTGTAGAGAGAGCCTCTCTCCTCTTTGAAGCTGCCCTTTAAGTACTGGAATACTGTGATGAGTTCCCCCGAGCCTTCTCTTCTCCAGGGAGAAAAGACCTAACTCCTTCAGTCTTTCTTCACACGGCAGGTTCTCCAGCCCCTTGAACACCTTTGTCACGCTCCTTTGGACCCTCTCCAGTCTGTCCGTGTCTTTCTCGAATTGTGGGGACCAGAAATGGGCACAATGCTCCAGGTGTGGCCTGACAGGCGCTGAGTAGAGTGGGATGATCACATCTCTACCTCTGCTTGTAATGTCCCTGTGGATGCAGCCCAGGATCCAATTTGCCTGTGCTGCTGCAGCAGCACACTGCTGACACATGTTCAGCTAGTTGTCCACCAGGACCCCCAGGTCCTTTTCAGCAAGGCTGTTCCCCAACCACATAGATCCTAGCCTGTTCTGGGCTCTTCAGTTATTCCGACCCAGGTGCAGGACTTTGCAATTTGTTAAACTTCATACTGTTCTTGGTAGCCACTCTTCCAGCCTGTCCAGTTCTCTCTGTAAGATGGTTCTCCCTTCTGATGTCTTCACCTCACCACCCAGTTTGGTGTCATCAGCAGGTTCTTGCTGAGCTCTTTGTGCTCAGGAGAGATGAATTACAACAGAATCAAAAAACATTTGTTTAAACTCTGAGAATGACTTGTTTTGATGTTCTTCTCATGCTCAGATATATTATTATTTGAAAATTTTAATATTTAATATTTTAATATTTTAGCATGCAAGTATTTGAATGAAAATATGACTATAGACAGATAGGTTAAATGTCTACACTTGATGAGGATTTTGAAGACCTAATGCAACTCTTGGATTAGTTGCTTTCTTCTTATATGATGTCTGAAAAGCCATTTCAGATTTTTGTGCCTTAGCTCTCCATCTGTAAAAGGGAGTGATGACGTTCAGCTTTCACCTATCTTTTCTAACTAGCATAATTACAAATCCTATTGGGCTGCGACTTTCATTACAGGCATTGCCAGAATTTAGGACCCTGAGCAGTGCTGGGATTTCTAAAATCTATCACAGCATGACTAATAGTTTGGAGAATGTCTTTGGACAAATGGATGTATCCAAACAGTGTTATTCATACTCAGATCATTCTCTTGTTTTCAGCCTTTTCTTGCTAAGGTTGCCTCCCACAGTTCCGTACTCGCAAAGTAAGTAATCATAGAATCATAGAATCATTAAGGTTGGAAAAGACCTCTAAGATCATCGAGTCCAACCGTCAACCCAACACCACCATGCCCACTAAACTTGCCAGTGCCGAGTACAGGGGCACGATCACTTCCCTGCTTCTGCTGGCCACACTACTGCTGATACAGGCCAGGATGCCATTGGCCTTCTTGGCCGCCTGGACACACTGCTGGCTCATGTTCAGCCGGCTGTCAGCCAGCACCCCCAGGTCCTTTTCTGCAGGGCAGCTTTCCAGCCCTCTTCCCCAAGCCTGTAGTGCTGCATGGGGTTGTTGTGGCCAAAGTGCAGGACCCAAAACTTGGCCTTGTTGAATCTCATACAGTTGGCCTCGGCCCATGGATCCAGCCTGTCCAGGTCCCTCTGCAGATCCTTCCTACCCTTGAGCAGATCAACACTCCCGCCCAACTTGGTGTTGTCTGCAAACTTACTGAGGGTGCACTCAATCCCCTCATCCAGATCATTGATAAAGATAGTGAACAAGACCGGCCCCAAAACTGAGCCCTGGGGAACACCACTCGTGACCGGCCGCCAACTGGATTGAACTCCATTCACCACAACTCTCTGGGCCCGGCCATCCAGCCAGTTTTTGACCCAGCAAAGAGTCCACCTGTCTAAGCCGTGAGCCGCCAGCTTCTCTAGGAGAATGCTGTGGGAGACGGTGTCAAAGGCCTTGCTGAAGTCCAGGTAGACCACATCCACAACCTTTCCCTCATCCACTAGGCAGGTCACCTGGTCATAGAAGGAGATCAGGTTGGTCAAGCAGGACCTGCCTTTCATGAACCTGTGCTGGCTGGGCCTGATCCCCTGGTTGTCCCACACATGCCTTGTGAGCACCCTCAAGATGAACTGCTCCATAATCTTCCCCGGCACCGAGGTCAGACTGACAGGCCTGTAGATCCCCAGATCCTCCTTCTGGCCCTTCTTGTAGATGGGCGTCACATTGGCAAGCCTCCAGTCGTCTGGGACCTTCCCCGTTAACCAGGACTGCTGATAAATGATGGAGAGTGGCTTGGCAAGCTCCTCCGCCAGCTCCCTCAGCACTCTCGGGTGGATCCTATCCGGCCCCATAGACTTGTGAGCATCCAGGTGGTGTAGCAGGTCATTGACTGCTTCGTCTTGGATTATGGGGGGTTTATCCTGCTTGCTGTCCCTTTCTTCCAGCTCAGGGGGACAAGTACCCTGAGGATAACTGGTCTGCCTGTTAAAGACTGAGGCAAAGAAGGCATTAAGTACCTCAGCCTTCTCCTCATCCTCGGTGACAATGTTCCCCCCTGCATCCAATAAAGGATGGAGATTCTCCCTGGCTCTCTTTTTGTCATTAATATATTTGTAAAAACATTTTTTGTTGTCTCTAATGACAGCGGCCAGATTGCGTTCTAGCTGGGCTTTTGCCTTTCTCATTTCCTCTCTGCATGACCGCTTGTAGAACGCTTCATCTGCCTCTTCATCCTGGTTGGGTGGTCTATAACAGACTCCCAGCAGGATATCTGCCTCGTTGGCCTTCCCCCTCATCCTTACCCATAAACACTGAACCGTATCATCATCACAATCGTTGAGCTCTAGACAATTGAAACACTCCCTAACATACAGAGCCACCCCACTGCCTCTCCTTCCTCGCCTGTCCCTTCTGAAGAGTCTATAGCTATCCATTGCAGCACTCCAATCATGAGAGTCACCCCACCATGTTCCTGTGATGGAGACTAAGTCATATCTCTCCCGCTGCACAATGACTTCCAGCTCCTCCTGTTTGCCGCCCATGCTGCGTGCACTGGTGTAGATTCACTTGAGCTGGGCTATCGATTTCGCCCCCAGCATCGGCATGCCACCCTCATCTCTAGTGAGCCTGGTTTTATCTCCTTCCCCCTTCAAAACTAGTTTAAAGCCCTCTCAGTGAGCCCCGCCAATTCATGAGTGATGATCCTTTTCCCCCTGTGAGACAGCTGGACTCCATCTGTCACCAGCAGGCCCGGTGCCGTGTAAACCTCTCCATGATCAAAAAAGCCAAAATTCCTCCGATGGCACCAGCCCCTGAGCCACGTGTTGATCAGGTGTGTTTTCCCGTTCCTTTCAGTATCCTTCCCTGCCACTGTAGGGATAGAGGAAAACACTACCTGTGCTCCCGATCCTTCAACCAGTCGCCCCAGTGCCCTGAAGTCCCTTTTGATCACTGCAGGACTTCTCTCTGCAACCTCATCACTGCCAGCCTGTATAACCAACAGCGGGTAGTAGTCGGAAGACTGTACCAGACCAGGGAGCTTCCTAGTAATGTCTCTGACCCAGGCCCCAGGGAGGCAGCAGACTTCCCTGTGGGATGGATCTGGTCGGCATATTGGGCCCTCTGTTCCCCTCAGAAGGGAATCGCCTATGACAATTACCCTCCTTTTTTTCTTAGCAGCGGCAGTCATAATGCGTGGGGCTGACTGCCTCACCCTAGGCGACCCCCTGGATGGACCTTTGTCTACATCCTCGTTTGCCTGGCCCTCAAGTTCCAGGGCCCCATGTCTGTTGTGTAAAGGCAACTGGGAAGGCGAGGGAGGCCGGGCGGGGGTTCGCCTGGCACCCCAAGCAGGGACCTGTTTCCATTCCCCCCCGTTGCTTAGGTCCCCTCTTTCTACCTGGTGGCAAGAGGGCAGGGGATCCTCTGCTTCTCGTGGAGCCTCCATCTGCTGCCTTTGCCTCAGGGACGGTAGGGTGTGGCTCCAACAATCTATCTCCCTCTCACACTCCCGGATACTCCTTAACTTTAATAATACATAAGTTGGGGTGCAATTAAAAATTCCTGAAGAATTTGGAAACAGCACTTCAAACACAGTCAGTCCCCTCCTTGGAAACCGGCTGCTGTAAAAAAGAAATGAACAAAGTAAGACTTGGCCTGAATGGTTTGAATTCTGGCCTTGCTGAAGTCAAGGGCAGAATTCCCATTGATTTTAATGGAGTGAGGATTTTACACTTTGTGAATGACTTTGTGAAGTGAAAAAAGAGCCGAGACTAGGATTTTCAAAGGTACCTAAGGAGATTAGGTACTTCTGGGATGCCTTGAAAATGCTAGCCTAAATCAGTTTCATTGTTCCGGCAAATGACTCAACTACCCATATTTGATACTGGCTTTGTGTCTCTAGTAAACCAGATGGGTTTGAACTGGTATCCTAAAGAGGAAAGATCCAGCCTCCATTTTGCCATCATTTGAGTCATCTAGACTTACAATATAAAGCATAATTGTTTCTGTAATCCTTTTGTAATATCTGGAAATTAGTTATCCTGAAATCATGTATTTCAATTTATTTTCAAAACATTAAATATTAAAAGTGCTAGCACATGACCTGTAGATGTAATTAATATAAGAAATTATAAGCCAGGCATATAATTAAATATCCTTTCCAAAAATAGAGTACTGAGGGAAACAGTCATTAACTAAGATTATATTACCAAAAGGGAAAACATTAGTACAGTCAGTCATCATTGTGAACAGCAGCACAACAAGGTTCTTTCCTATGCCTGTGGATATCTATTTATAGTATAATGACATGAGCTGGAATAGCCACATGACATCTCTTCCAGTATCTGAACTTGTGGATATCTATATCTGGAGAAAGAACACAGCAGGCAATATTTACATTCCCTGCTCTTATTCAACTGAAAACATGTGAAAAAAATAAAACCTCAGAGAACAAGAGTGCAGTTTTTATTTACTGCTTTGTTTAAAAGAGTGTATTTTTAACTGATTCACCTGTTATCAAAACACTTTTTCTTCCACAAGAGAAATAGCTCTCTCTCATTAGAAAGCACGGAGAAAATACAGACTATGCCAACATGATCTAGCACAAAACAATCAACTCTGTCAAGAATTTGAATTTAATGTTGTCTAGTTTAAATTCATAACGTTCAAAGAGGGTAGCTGTTGTTTTAATGCAATTTGGTTTAATAAGAATTCCATCATTAAATTCCCTCATTATTCTAACAAACTAGGAAAATAACTAATCATGTGGTGGAGAAGGACAGGTTATAGATTGTGTTTCTTAAATTCCATCCCCTTTCAACCATTCTGTGCAATATAAAGATGGTGTTGGGGAGGGAAAAAAGAGAGACTGGACTAATCTGAATTTGGGTAAAGTGAAGAAGACTGAATCCTTTGGGAACAAACATGAAAGCTGGCTTGATTTCAGCTTGGATACATCTGTGAGGTGGAAGGATAAGAAGGCAGACAAATACAGTGAGAAAAAAGGAATAACAGATCTGACTAGTAAGCAAGAAAATATTCTATCCTATATTGTTTAGGGAAAAATATACATGTATGCTCCAAATAAAATGAAAAAAACCCACTTCAGACTATCTGCCATAAAAGGGCTGAGAGAAATTAATGTGGTAAAGGTGAGGGGCAAGCTGCACCATTCATTTTCGTCCTGAGTTATTCTGAATTTCCTGGGATCAGACTGCTCTGCATGTTAGTGGAAGTGGGCTCTGGGAGGCACACTTCTGAAGACAGATGCTGTTTACTGTTTCCCTGTAAAGGAAAGGATGCATAATATAATATATATTTGTATGGTGCCTATCTTTTCTGGCATTTGCTGTCTGTTTATTCCGTTGATAGGCTGACTTGTCTTCTGGGGATTCCTTGTCTCTAGAAAACGAGCTAATAAAATTCACAAGTACATTTCTTCCTGTTCGTTAGTTACCTCTCAGAATAGTCCTCAGCATTTTAATCCTGGCCAGCTGAAAATATGCTGTTTCTTTGTTAATTTTATTGACTTTTCAAATTAGCATGTGGGTAAGCTATGGCATAGTACAAGTCTATCTCAACTGGTGTAGCACCAACACAATGACATCCATAACTTACACTACAGCAAATGATTCTTCAGCCAATCATCAGGATGCATGGGCCAAAAAGTGCAAACCCACTCCATGAAGGTCAGCAGCATTTATCAGTAGTATCACATTGTTCCTTTCATGACAAGTTTCTTTGGGATAATTAAAGCACTCTACCGTCTTCCCTCCTTCCCTTCTTTCCAAGATTCTGTGTGCTTGTGTTTCCAGACTTCACACTTCTGCTTTAGTTTCTTTCTTATTTCTATACTTTTGCAGACGTGTATTTTCTCCACACTACAAGAGTCCACCACCAATGGTTTCACAGTTCCTTAAGGGCTAAAGTGGCAAATCCACCACTACCCACACACATGCAGCATAACTGAAATGTGATGGCTTGCAATGTATGTATCCTGAACTGTCAAGTTTGTCAGCCTTCTTAACTAGCAGAGTGAGCACTGCTATCTTCTGTTTACTGGAGATATGTATTATTACTTGAAACCATGTTGGAACATACACTGTTACTTACATGTGCCTATTTAACTTACTTTTGCCTTGAATTTAAATATCTTCGTACACCCGATATTTGTCTCCATTTGAATAAAGAAGGAATGGAAATTCTATAAGCTGTGTATAAGCTTACACTTCTATAAGTGTAAGCTGTGCTTCCACTCAGGCTGGTGATGTGTCTTCCTCCTATATTGGCAGCTAAGCAATACAGATGTTTCCTCTTAAATTATAAAGGCTCAAAACCACACAGAAATCATATGTTTGATTCTTTCTGCTAGTGGCTTACTTGCAGGCATTGCATTCAGATCTTCCAGCCTTTGTAGAGCTGAAAAAGTAGATCCACTATTGTCCCAGAGGGACAAGCACTACTGATTTTTAAATGTGCAATATTGACTGAGGTTTCCATGTGTCCAGAAAATGACAGATTACTTTCCAGAGTTGTAAGACATTGTGTTACTACTAACATTGGTGATCTACAGCAATGCCAAGGTTACAAATTGACATTACACAGTGTAAAGTCCACCAGCCTCCATATTTACTTTATTTGTTTTAAAATGAAAGTCCTTTTGTGAATCAACTCTAGGAAATTATAGATCTACTTGAGACTACATAGGCTTCCTTACCTAAGGCAAGGAATTAAACTTTGAAAATTAGAGAAAGCCTAGTATTAAAAGTCCACTGTTTAGGAAAGATTTATTCTAATGATAGAACTGAATGTTTCTAGGAAGGATTCTAGTCCTGATCCAATCTTCTCTGGTTTTCATGCTCAAATATGTTCTCATAGAAATAAATCTGAGCCAAAGTAATAGATTTGTTTTTTTGCTTCAGCTGTGTACCACCTGTAAAGCTTCCATAGGACTTCCTGGTAGACTTTATGATATTGTTTTGGTTTTCTTCATTTTTTCTTTGGCTTTTTTTTTTTAAATATAGCTTAGTCTCCTTCCTATTTCAATATTTCTGCAAGACTTCTGTAGTTAAGTGGAATTTGGAACTGTAGAATACTTCCCTTTTTTTGATTAAATTATGTAAACAAATCTTGAGAATCTTAATTAGAGAAAGATGACTTAAGTCTTGAATGAATGACAGATTTTATAAAATGAGATAATTAGGTCAGGGCCACTGTCCTAATCTTCTAGGGTACATGAGCCCCAAAAGTGGAAGACCATGCAAATAATAATTACTTGAAACTTTCTATTGCTCAAAAAAAAAAATAAAGGCTTATCTTGGGAATGCATCTCTTAAAATAGTAAGCAACTGCAGACTGTCTTTGGAATATGTTAAACATGGCATTTTCATCTTCATAATTTCCATTTGTTCCAGGAAATCTGTGAGTATGAGATGCCAAACAGACATTCTTTTTTTTTTTTCCCTAGTTAAATATTACAAAAATAAATTAATTATAGAGGAAATATATTATTAATCTTGTTTAACAACTGTTGAATCGATTTTAAGAAGCTGTGGTCTAAAATACTCTCCCCTCGGAAAAAAGAATAAAAATGCACAATTCTTTATGTGGTTGTTGACAAACACATATCCTCTGCAAACTTATCCTTGTCTGTTGGGTATGATGTGTGAGTTCTGGAAGACATCCCCACACTAACAACACTCTTAGATACCAGTGTTGTGAAGGCAATGCACCAGCCCAGTATGAAGTCCTTACCTTCATACCTGAAATTACATAATGTAAAATATGCTCATATGTTCAGAGTGTCCTTACACAAGTTTTAAACCATTTCAGTCACTTTAAATCTTTGAAAATTTTATATTAAGAAATTAATTATTAAGTCTGCTCTGTGTCATCTTCCCAAAGACACAATGCAGGTAGGAATAAGAGGTATTTTTGCGTTTCTGAAAGAAAGTTATCAGTAACTGACTTAAAATATTTTTATTATCTTATCTGACAATATTCTGCTTGGATTCATCAGAAGTTCATTATCCGTCTGGTACTCTGGGCTGGCTGAGGATCTGGTTGACACACATATATGAGGTTGCAAAAGCTGTATTTCCTTCTCTGTAGCTGAGAAAAATGGGACAGGTTCCTCATCTTTCCTGCCTGCAGCTAGACTTGATTTTGAGGGATTCTGCCACCTGAATATATTTTAGGCATCGCTGGTTTGTATCCTCAGTCATCAGGTCTCTGGCACCTGTGTACTCTCATTGCTGTTGTATAATGAATATTAATTCAAATCCTGCAGATTTCTTCAGTACTCTTTGCTCAGCTTTAGCAAGGCTGGCTGAAATATAACAGCTGAGTTCTTCCCTCCCCAAATTATCAAGTTCTTATATTTCTTTTTGTTCCTATGCTAAGCAAATTTGAGACTTACTACTTTCTCAAACTACCCCCCCCCAAAAAAAAAAAAAAAAAAAAAATCCCACGTGCTGGACTCATCTCGGATTCTAATGGCCTGGTTAGATTCATCTGGAGCAACAGACTGTAAAGCTAAAGAATAGGAAGATGTCACCTGCATTTACTTTTCTGTAGCGCATACTGTATTTGAACTAGTGACCTAAGGCTCTCTTTGCAGTCACTGGGAGAAAGTAAGAATCTGGTCTCTTTTCAATGTCTGATTTAAAGTGGGATGAACTGTGCTCCTGTTTTTATACTTGAATGGCACCTATGTATACTTCTCTTTTCATCCATAGACTGATAATTTATTTATACAGATGCAATACCTTTAGCTGTAGTGCTTATAAAATATGGGGTCTGTATTTTATCAGCTTGACACTTGCTTGGGAACTGCAAAACCTAGAATTACATTCCTGCATTAAGTCAGTCGGATTTGAAGTAAGGGCCCTCACACACAGGTGAATGCTTTACGCCATGTCATCTTAAGCAGAAATTTCATCCCAGACCTAAGTTTCACTGACATGTGTATTTCTACAATACTTTTTTTTTTTAAATGGCATTTTTGAGAGGGTTGTATTCTTACATTTCTAATCAATTTGGTCATAGTTAACCCCCATCTCTTTAGAATAAAGCCTCTGCCCTCACAACTGGTTTGCAAATACTTTTACCTCTATATTACTTCCTGAAGACTTTATTTTGTGGTCCTGTCATCTTACCACAAGTGATCTTCTTAAGTGATCATATAGTTATTACAAAAACAAGCTAGCTGGACACTGAAGTATAAAGAGGTGACGCACTGATTAACAAAACCAAGGCAAGTCTGTGACTAGTTATTTCCATTTGTCCGTTGGTACTTTAGGAGGGAAAAAATGCCGGTATTTTCTCTTTGTGAATAAACATAAAGTGGACAACTAAGCCTTCAGCAAAACTTTTTTACTTTCTGTCTCATGTGGTCAGGAGACATGGAATATATTTTAAGTGCAGGAAGTAATACAAGGTTGAAGGTGAGCAAATTTATTATTTTTAGAGAAGATAAGACAGAACAGCAAACAGTTCCTCCTATGTAACCTAGTTTCTAATTTTCTCTGGAGAACAGTGGGTACCAGAATAAAGATGTGATTTAGGCTATGGAAATTATGCTTAACTCTGTTTTGAGCGGTCCCAAAGAAAGATCTGCTGCTCCTTTTTCTTTCTAAAATCACTGTACTGCAGAACACTAGGGTCTTTATGTTCCAGGAGGAATAAAGGGATGACATCAGGAATGGTGTTGTACATCTCTAATTGCCACCTTGCTTTGTGTGTGGTGAGGGACAACTTCTTGTAGCCATACCTAGTGCATCCCAAAGTACTGAAAGACTTGGGAATTTGTAACGTGACTCCTACAATATCCAACACAGCTCCTGGGAGCTGGTGAATAATATTGTCATACAAAGCTTATTGACATTGTTTTTTTTTAAATTGTCCTTACTGGTGATTCTGCCCTCCCAAACTTCTGCAGCTGCTGAGAAGTGGTGCAGAGCCAAGCCATCTCCGCCCTGTCCTGTGAGCCTGGCAGATGGAGGCTTAGGAATGCAATATGGACTTCTCAGCAAAGTCCTTTCCATTCATATAATAAGATTGGCTTTAAGCTGTTTAAAAAAAAAATTGTTACATAGTTGATGTGTATGTTTCTATCTTTCCCTTCCTGCGGGAATAAGTAGGGGGAATGCCTCTACAAGGTGCACACTTAACTGACCCCCTCATTCAGCTCAGCTAGTTTCCTTCTTTAGTCACACTCCCTACGCTTTCCTCAGGTTAGATACAATCAAATCATTCTGCTTTTGATGACATTTTGAGTTTGGATTTTAAGCCTCTATCCACTAGCTGAAATGTTTTTAGCATCACCTGAATGGCTTGTTTGCCCTCTTCTGTTCCTGGCATCTGAAAGGAATTGTTCTGAGTGTTTTTCGTCTGCCACCCCAGAGCCAGTCCTTCTCTGCCTCACATAGAATGGGATTCAGCAAATGCAAGAACTGGACACTCCGTAAGCCTATTCTGTCAGTCATTCTCACCATCTTCTTTTTCTATGCCCATCATTTCTGTATTTGGACTCTTTTCCTTCTTGTGGTGAGCTGACCCCAGCTAGCACCTAAGTATCCACCAGCCTCTCACTCACTCTCCCCACAGTGGGATGGGGAGAGCATCAGAAGACCAGAAGTGGAAACCTCATGTGCCAAGATAAGGACTGTTTAATAAGTGAAAAAAACCTGCATACACAAGCAAACGAAAAGAAGAAATTAATCCATTACTTCCCATCAGTGGGCAAGTTCCAGCCATTTCCAGCAAAGCAGGGCCTCAGCACACCTAACAGTTGGTGGGGAAGACAAATGCTATAACTTGAATGCCCCCCCCCCCCTTCCTCCTCCTTTCCCTGAGCTTTTAGTGCTGACCACGATGTCATATGGTGTGGAATATCCCTTTGGTCAGTTGGGGTCAGCTGTCCCAGCTGTGTCCCCTCCCAGCCTCTTGTGCACCCCCAGCCTACTTGCTGGAGGGGCCAGAGTGGGAGAAAGAGAAAGCCTTGATGCTGTTCAAGAACTGTTCAGCAACAGCCAAAACACTGGTGTGTTATCAACACCTTTTTAGTCACAAATGCACCATAAAAGCTGCTATGAAGAAAATTAACTCCATCCCAGCCAGACCCAGCACACTTCCTCACAGGTGGACAAGAATTCCAATGAAAGTTCTCCTTTTTAGTCATCTGTCCATCATTTTTATTGAATAGATTTGACCACTGAGATTTCTTCTCCACTTCTGTGAGGATAACTTTTATTCACTCCTTTCCTGTACTGAATTGCCACTGCTGCTACTAAAATGTGGCAACCCTCTATTTGAGGGCTTAGTTTATCTGGAACAATGATTATTGGCAAAATGTATTATTTCCTAACAGATTTTGCTGGAGTTATATTTTGGACTATTTTAAAGCATTAAATCAGCACAGGATTTATTCTCTGCAACTGTACTCATACCTGTTAGAAAGTAGTAGCCATACACATTGTAGTAAGAAAGGTAAAATTGTATGTATTCACAAGCATGTTCTTTCAGCAGCTGAATATGATTGCTGAGTGTCAAGGTGAGATTACCTGCTGACAGAATTCTGGTCTAAGGACAAAGAGCTTATGAAGAGACCACAGAAGAATTTTGCAAGCTGATGGAGTTTTCTCCTACCTTTGTTTACTGGTTAAAATACACCTAGTACTGGCCTTTTTCATAAACCATCCCTGCTACATTATGCTGTAGCACTCTGTTAAGCAAGTGTTTTAAGTTCTAATTAAACATCTTTGCTGTTTAAAGCCACTGCCTGTAAGCACCTACTGTTATGAGCTGCTATTACAGTCACAGTTGCTTGCACAGTAACTTATTGTTACCCAGTTACTATTATGTTGTTACCCTGGTCCATTCAATTCTGAGTTATCAGTAGCTGTGCTGATTATTGGCTGAAGAACAGCTATGGATCGGTGCACTCTTTCAATTCATAAAATGTACTTTAATTGCACTGCTGATATTAATTGGACAGTCTGTGTCGGGATCAAGGGGAGCTGAAGTTTGCTATGCTTCTGATAACCCTTTGTCTGTAGGAACAGTCTGTAAAGTTGTCCTCTTTTCCTGCCCATAAATTGGGGCACAAGATAGCAGTAAAGAGAAAAATGTGAATGAGTGATGGACAGGGGAAAGTTTGCCTGTACCATGCTGATGTTCAGCAGTGCAAGTACATAACTCTGGTCTGTCATTCTGGGTTTGCTGATTTTAGTGCTTTTACCAAATGTTGTTTGTTAGTTATCAGTGGAGCTCTGTAGAAGGTTTAGTTAGAAAACATAGGCTAAAAACTTTCAGGGTCTGCTTAAGGAGCTCTAGGAACATTGTTACTAAGAGGGTAACTTAAGTTACAGAGCTTAAGAGAGACGAGTTAATTAGGTGAGTACAGCAAACTCACTGATGTTGCTCCAGCAAACAGTTTACTTCACCTGACAATCAATAAATACCAGGTTAAATAACAGGCTGGTTGAGTAAACATCTCAAGATCATGAAACAGGCCTACGTGGTACCTCATTTATGGTACAGGTGTGTTGAAGTCAGTGAAATTTTGCTCTTGGAAATCTGCAGGTGAGGTAGCACCCTCTTTGGCATTTACCACAGCATAGTTATTCTCAATTCCCCTACTTAAATAAAGACAGTTTGAAAATTTGATTTGCCTATAAGCGGCTTAACTACTTTGCCAATTGTAATAACTATTGTTAGTGTCATAGCAATAGTGACTGAAATACTTCTTCCTTATTATTGCCATACTACACACATAGCTTAATCTTTAAAGTGAAAGTCAACAGATGGGACCATGGAAAAATCCTGTTTGAGAATGACTAGGGCAAAACTTCTGGACTTTCTCAGCTGTCATATACCAACAGAGTTTCACTGATATAATGGAATAATGCTTATGGACCTCCTCCTGAGGATTTGTCTGACCACAAGTTTATAATCAACAATCTGTTGTGTGGGAAGACAACGAAATGGTTCAGGAGACTAATAATGGGTAATGGAGTCTTTGACATTGCTTTAAATATGGCCTCCTTCTTCTATGACAAGATTTAATTGAACAGTAGGAAAGAGCTGATGAGCTTGCGCTGCGGTTCTCATCAGAAAGCTTTCAGAGTTTCCTTACTCTCAAAATACAAAGAAAGGACTGAATAGGCTTAGACACTTCCGTATTCCTGTTACAGGTTCTAACAAAGCTAGCAAAGCACCTAGGATCAGCAACAGAAGAGGCAGCAGTGGTTCTGTTCATGTTTAAAAGTGGGTTCTAGTCTATTCCTTTATCACTAGCACTTATTTAAAAAGCTACGAAGGGACGAAGCACCCTGCTCCATGTCAGTATCCCTCTCTTTTACCCTCTGCCTTTTTAACTCAGAATATGGAACACAGGTAACAGCAGTCAAACTTGGAGCAATTGTTTTCAACTTGTTTTTAGCCTTGTAAATTGCTACTTCAGCCCATGTCAGACCTGAAGGAAGGCTTGTGTCCTTGAAAGTCTGTCTGTTTTGCAGCAACATCATCTGGCATAGTAAAAAAATGCTACCTCTCCCACAGTAATAGATGCTGAAGTCTGACCTATTGCTTATCACGGGTCATTAAATTCCCCCAGATACCCTGTAGCTGAGCACAATAACCCGTGTTTCAGCTGAAGCACACTGTGTTTGGCTAAAGCATAACTTCCTGAAAGGCATCCGATGTCGTTCTTGAGACCGTAGGAGCTCAAGGATCTATTGATTCCTTTGGAGCTTGTTCCAGTGGTTTGCTTCCTTATAGTTAAGAAACGGTGTGCTTTATTTCTCACTTAATTTGCTTGACTTCAGTTTTCAGCTCCCAGTTTTTGTTATGCCTCTGTTAGATTAGAGAGCCCTTGTATTTTCTCCCTGTGAAGGTACTTACATGCTGTAATCAAGTTACCTCTCAATCTTTTTGATAAGCTACACAGATTGAGCTCTTTAAGTCACTTATGGCAAGGGTCGAAAGTGCTGCTGCTAGCTCAAGTATTCAAGCCTGTTGTGGTCAAAGATTACTAATTAATGTCATTAGAAATGGACAATTCTTTGTGAGTGAGTGAGCCTCCCAAACAACTCTCAGCTGATGACTTTAATAACGTGGACTGAAATACCTGTAACCTGGTTATCTATAATTATGCATATACTCATGAAGACAGCAGATGCCACTTCTTCATTTTAAAGTGGGCTGTATAAGGGAAGGGTAGTTAGTGAAAAGAATGAGAATTAGAAGCTCCACAGTAGCATTACTCCCTTTTTTGATTTAAATGCTTGCTTCTGTCCTAGCATTTCCTCTTCTCCTTAATTTTTTTAATGCTGCTTTCTGATAAGACCAAACTGATGGCATAATTACTAGGTAGAAATGGTAGGTATCAAGTACCTTCTTGAAATCACCTCCTCTCAGTTTCCTTGCAAGCTAGACTAACTGTGAATATATTTAAGACTGACAGATTGTTCAGCTTTTCATGTTTCTGCACCTCTGCAAAAAAGTTTGGTGGCAAAACATCCAAGGCCATATTTATACAGGAATAAATATACTTGTTTCATTGCTTCAATAGCAATGTGCTGTGTCTGATTTTATTTCTACAGTAATTAGCAAACTACCCTTAAGGTATCATTCATCATGAGCAAATCCTAGAGGAATTTATTTCTATTTGCAGTCTGAAAGCAAGACTGAGCTATTATTTCCCTAAGTTTTGGCTTCATAACTACCTTAAAGCAGAAACTAACCCACCTATGGTCAATCTGGCAAAGTCTTTATGATTAATGTCTTGTGGAAATGCAGAGAGTCAGTCTTGAACCTGTGTGTGCTGCTCAGTTCTCTCATCTGTGTTGAATATATTCATTCAGAGTCTGTGATATGGGAACAACCGTTCACACCGAGGCTTATTTATTCCCTTGTTCTAATCACTTGGGTTCACAGAGCCAAAACATGTAATGTTACTAGACTCCTATCTGGAAGATTTCTCTAGTCCATTGTCGTCACCTGTCAGCACCGACCTCTTCATTGTCAGCGTTGTCAAACCTGACAGCACCTGAAGCAGGGGAAGAAGTGGACAGAACAGAATTTGAATGAAATGTCTTCACATTCACTTTTAGCAGTCAGTTCCTCACCACACTCGGTATTTCAGGCTTGCTTGTGACAAGGTTGCCATTGATATTGGGAAGACATTCAAAGCAGAAACTTTTGAATGACTGGACTGCTTCAGTGCAGTCCCACCTCGTGCAGAACACGATCTGTGTGAGTACACTCCACACAGCTTTATTCTGCCTGCATGTGTGGCAATGGCATGAAGCAAAATGCTGGGCAGGATTACAGTATCAAACTGTGGTGATGACGTTAGCTTGCTTTTTGGCTGACTGCCCTGCAGAGTGATAGTAGGAGGGAGAAAACACTTTTTGGTTTATTGCTAAGATCAAATTCAAACCACAATTAGGGTCAATAATGAGCTTTAGATTGTGGTGACTAATGATAAAGAAGGAATTTTTACTCTCAAATGAGATCTTTGGAGAGGATGCAAATATCACACTATTTTTATCATCTACGTTAAATGAGCTAGAGTGACCCGTGTGTAATTTTGGGTATCCGTGCTGAGACAGCTTCTCGCCCTTTAAGTTAGAGAGCAGGATGCAGACTGAAGCCACAGTGTTCGCCCGGACCTGGCATCAGTATGGTGCTGGGAGGGTGCTGTTCTCTATGGGCAAAGCTTCTCCCAATGGGCCAGCTCTGCATCTGCCCCTCTCTCAGGCAGGCAATCAGACATATGCCAGCATATTTATCATACACTTTTTATAAGACAGCCAGCTCAACCTACTAAGTGCTTGCTACTTTCTACAGTTTTATTCTGGTATCTTGATTAAAGTCTCAGCTGATGGAATCCTGTTATTAAATAAGCAACTTTATTCTTCCCATTTTTCTTCTGCTTTTCCAAGTATGCAAGTATTACATTGTGACTGCACCATCAATATACTGTTTCTGTTTTTCATTTCAATCTGCAGAGAAGTATGAGTATGTGAGCAGAGTGTACCCTAAAGATACAAAAGCCACACACAAAGAAAGAAATACAATCCATTATCATTAAAAAAGATTTCCATGACTAGTTGAAATATCATTATTCTTTTGTAACTGGTTCTATGATTTCTGAACATTTGGGATTGCCTTAGTTGATGCTATAACAATTTCTATTTGAACCAAATGTCTGGTCTTTTATGAAGCGTGACACTTGTTGTTTCCATTTGTTGTTACAGTCTTTTGAATCTCCTTGGTGTTTCTCTAATAGTGTGCAGAATACTTTCAGGGCCAAATCATTCAGTAAAAGACTAAGGTAATTAATTTTTTTTCCCAAAAAATCTATTAAGTATGCTTTCTTGAAATTTTGAGATTTCTTGTTTTGTCTATCATGTTGATATTCTGCACGTAGTTTGGAATAATCTGGGGAGTCTTTGTGTCTTCAAATCGCTATTGAAAATGATGATGCTATGTATTCTGTTCCTAACCTAGGCTTTAGTGTATGTGTACATACACCAAGAATAGTACTGAGACATGACATATATGTTTATTTTTTCCTTGAAGAAAAATATTCCCTGACAGTGAAGAAGCCAGAGAAGGGTATTTGGCAAAAAAAATGGATGAAGAGATTTTTGTGAGAAATGGTTTAACTTTGTTCCAGAAAGAATGATGCTGAATTTATTGATGGAGTAGAACAATGTTTTACTTGCATACTTGGAAATGGGTGAGGGAGCAGGTTAACAGAACAAATTGGGAGGATCATGTCTGCCTGCTTTCATGTCTGTTTGGAGGGTACTAGTCCAAAAAGACATAGCATTTCATCTGGAGAAGTGCTTTTCTCAGGCACACAGATAAACAGTTCCTGACATGAATGATTTGGCAGGACACAATGCAGTGGTGAGCCCCCCAGAGGAAGGAAGTACATTTCATATTTTCCTTCAGTTTTAGGGTAGGAAGAATGATGAAGCTGAACATTTCGCCAGTAGAGGCTTCTAATGATAAAGAGGAGTGTGTAAGGGGATGAGAATCCAAGGGCTGTGAGCAGCAGTGGGAGGAAAAGCCTAGAAGTCCTGCGGTGGAAAACAAATTTTAAGCAGACACTCAGCTGTGCCAGGGACAGAAGGTGAAAAATTGAGAACTGAGCAAAAACCTCAGACTTTAATATAGGTGGAACTGTCTACCAACAAACTGTGTTCTCTTTACACACAGTGACAAGTGATTCCAACAAAAGGTGGGATCTACAGTATTTAATCACTCTCCAGAGGACTCTGGGCCAAAAAGGGTTAACAGTGCCAAGGCAGAGAAGTCCAGTTAACAATCCTCTTCATTAGATTTTCCCAAAAGACTGATGCTGGAAGACAGTTTGGTTATCCTTTCCTGCATTTGTTGTCAGTTGTCTACAGGATTTATACCTTCTGTCAAATGTCACCCTCAGTTAAAGCCCTATCTTCCTTAATATCTGGGTTAATAAGATCTCCTTCCCCCACCTTGCCTGGATGCTGTGCACAACTTGCCAATAGGATTTGTAGGTTGCAGATGAGAATTTAAGAATCTTCCAGTTTTGTCCCCATGTTACCACTGAGGCGGAGATATGTTTCGTTCACTTCTGAATTTGATTCAGGTTATACAGGAAGTTTATGAACAGCCCCCACTGTTTTCCAGGGCTAAGCACAGGATTGTTCACAGCAAGAAACTCCACATACTGCAACACAGACCTCTTACAAACTGATGACAGCCATGTCTCTGTCTTTTCCTTACTGAGCCAGTCTGTGCTATTGTAATCTTCTAGCCATGGGGCTGCATCATTGTTCCTTGTTAGGCGTATGGTCTAGGCTGTGGTGGGTAGGCTGTGTCTTATTCTCTTGCAAACAGATTCGGGACAACGAGTGGGGATGGCGAGATCAAAACTGGTGATAAAAGGAGTTTCCCCAGGTGCCTTGCCAAATGGGTCCACAAACGCCGAATGGGTCCATTTTTGAAGGAAGCAAGCTGCCCTCTATTGGCCAGAAGACGAAATTTTGGCCCTTTTCCTTTCTTATTGTAGACGAAGGATTAAGTGTTTGAATTTGACATTGTCTTTTTGTCAGAAAAAGCAGATATGTGTCTTTTTATAGGCTGCTACATCGAGAAGTGGTATGAAATTTGGCAAAAGATGAATAAACGTGAAGATGCCACTTTCACACTGTTTAAAATATTTCTCTGATTTTTCAGCCTTGTTGCAAGAGCGATAAACAGAAGAATTTGAATTTTCATTTAGGAGGATTTTCTATTGCATGCACTTCTGTAATAATTTTATCAGTGTGGATAGGAATCCAGGAACATGAGCAAAACTTAGAGAGTGAATACTGTGCTGGGCCGGTAAATGTATACCAGCGTATGAGCTCTGCTGGTAGTGATTAGATAGAGTATGAGGGTAAACCTGAGCACAAAACAAATCTGGTGACATCAGGAACTGGGACCCTTTGATGCTCTGAACTGTATTTCAGTAATTTACTGTACTTTTGCTTCAAATCGCCTCCTTGTGAGCAGAACTTCCTGCTAAGTCCAGACTTTAGGTGACAGCATTAGGTGACATCCCCACTGAATACCACAGCAGCTGGTACCTCTGGAAGTGCTGTGTGAAATCTTCACATTTATTGATCTTTGTAGAGGAAGCTACAATTTACAGGAGTTTACAGAGCCTTGCTAAGCAAGCAGAAGTGCTAGACTCAAGTGTTTGTGTGTGTGATGTGTTCCAAGTCCAGTAAACATTACTGTTTGATTCAGCTTTACGCTCCTATAACACACACTCTTTTCTTCAAATCTTAATGTGTTATACTGGTGGAAAACCCAGGCACTGAAGTGAGTAAATAAATGGATCACATTATCATGTCCAAAGGCATAATGAACTACATTATCCCATTATGCCCCATGTTTCTCTCATGATTTGAGGTAATCTTTAGCAGTGGGAAAAGGTCGGTTTGAGTATGTTTCTATCTGTACCTGCCTATACTTCTTTTCTGGATGACAGACAGTAACCATCCCGGATTGGCCGAAAGAGTTTTGAGATTTAAATTACTGCTTTGGCAGCTTGAGAAATGTCTTTAGGACTCTGAAGAGATGAAATGTGCCCCCTGCATAATCCAAGGCAAAGGGCAGACTCCTGAACAAAGGAGAAATGCTCCAGCTGCTTTATTTTTGCTTAAAATGGTCACCCTAACTTGATACCTATGCTTGCTTGTCAGTAACTGCCTGGGATGCTTTTTTGGTTGCTAAATTTCTGTGTATTTTGTTTTGTTTATATTTGGTGTTAGGGTGGGGGTTTTTTCCTCCTAAAATTTCCTTGTAAACTGATATTGCCCAGGAAAGTGTGGTGAGGGGGCTGGGAAAGATACAGAAGAATTATAATTAGAGGCGGGCTCACAGTTTATTGACAAATGCTATGTTTCAATTGTATAACATGCAGTTCTCACTAAAATGTTGTTGTCTTATGCACCTAAATTACTTGCAAGTATCGCACAGTTGGAAGTAGTTGTTGCTATAGAAGCACTGGAGCTGCTGACAGCGCTGGCAGCAGGAACAGCAGCAACAGCAGAAGGTACATGATTATCTTACGGGTTTGGGAATGAGAGTTTGCATTTTATATCCTATTGCTTCTCATTGCATTGGGAAAACAATGGCTTATTAAAGAAAAGTCTTATTTTTATTTATTATTTTTGGATTTACAAATTTGGTTTAAACTCATCTCAGGTGGATCAAATTAGCCGAATTTGCAAAATGAGGACAGGGTGATGTTTACAAAGGTTTGGGTTTTCTCAGAACTGTTTACAGATAGCTGCCAAATAATTCTGAAAAAGATAAAAGTCAAACAGTCCCAACAGGAACTGTAAGAGGCAGTAGCTGTGGTGGGACTGTGGGGGAAAAAGGGAAGAAAGAAACCTCTACAGCAGTAAGAAGAACTGCCTTCAGTCGTAAAGGACATTGGCTGGATCTGTGTGTAGACAAGAACTTGCATAGAAAACCACTCTTTAGTTTGTAGTCCTATGCCATGACTGCCTCAAAAATGATGTCTCTTATGTGGGAGAAATCACTGCCCAACAGCTTTAAATGCTCCTCTTCAAGAAAGGTATACTTGCATGTCAGCAGGGATGGGTGGGAACAGTATTCTACAGGAACAGATGAGATCCTCTCCAGATTTCAAGAAGCAGTCCCAGGAAGCCACTCTCTGCTCTCCCACCACAAGCGAAGCAGCAAGATGCTCTCCTTCCCCAAAACTTTGTTATGATCTTTACTTCCTGGCTGTTTGTCACTCCTCTTCTGCACTGCTGCATCCAGCCAACCAGCTCTCCACTCCACCTCCCTGGCCCATTTCTTCAGGGCAGAGCTTCTGCCCAGCCTGCTGGGCTAAGCAGGATCCCTGTGTGGCACTGCTCTCACTTCTTTTCTTTCCATGGGACGTGAGCAAGAGAAGGCAGTGGGAAGGACTCTTGTCTGCTGCTGTCCAGATTTGAAGGACTTTTCCTCCCTTCTCTCCTGTATAGCTGGAGAGGATCCCCAGCCTGAGAGCAGTCTGTGTGCACACCCAGTTTTAGGGCACTGCACACAGCAGGAGAAAGCAATGAGCATTTAGTGGGAGTACTTGAGGAATTCACACTTCCACAGATTAGAGTCTGTTCCTAATTTCTGACTTAACAATAATGTTTGAGAGGATCCAAAATGCTGCGCATTTGCTCTTCATTAGTTTCAAATAGTGAAGCATTAGTGTCAGTCAGAATTTCATGCTTTTTTCCTTTTTTCTTTTTTTTTTTTTTTTTTTAGTAACCATAATGTGAGAATGGAGATACTATGAATACCGAGTCTGAATAAAAGCCCGTCCAGAACAACAGCCTCAGTGTAAGGCTGTCCCTCAGGGTAAGGAAGGACTGATCCTTCTGTTGCATGTTCTCCTAGCTTCAGGCCATCTGGCCCAGGAAATTTTTAAGCAAGAAGTGATGGTTTTGTATTTAGTAGTTCCATACTGAGTATTCTTCTACGAAGTTCTCCAGATGATTTCCAAATCCATGTAAATGTTTGAATTCACAATGCTGCAAGCAGGTCCAAGGCTTCAGTATGTGCTATGGGACAAAATGGTGCCTCCTGTCTGTCTGAGCCTGCTGACTGCAGGGAGGCATTTATTTGATGCCTCCTAGTTTTTGTGGCTGAAGATACAAAAATGTCATGATGTAAGTCATGTCTGTGGTGAACTCTATAGCAAAGAGTAAGCAAAAGATAATGATCTGAGGGTTTCGTGTGGTGGAAGAGGATTTGATACTCGTATGTATCTCAACTGTGTATATACTGTGTATATGTGAACTGTATATATCCAAACCGTGATGTACTTCGCCATTGCAAGATAACCTTGAAGGTGGCTCCAAATAAATCTAACCCCTGACTTTCAGAACACCTTAATCTTGCATCCTGATAAATGTTGCCACACATAGTTCTGTGTGAATAAGGTGGGAACTAAAGGCTACCGAAGTTTACCAAACCCTTTTCCATCCATGAAATCCTAAATAAGCTTAGTATAGAAAAGTGGTTTAAGGTATCTTAGTTTCATTCTGTGAGTGGCTTGCAGGGGTTAAATGACAGCATTCTACCTGTTGAAAATACTTTTCATTAGAGGAAAAGATACCCAAGGTGAATTTTCCCCCCCCTTTTTTCCCCCCATTTGAATCTGTATAAACAAGGATTCATTATTGTTAATAGAATTTTCTTTTTCTTTAGTGTCACAAAATAAACTCTACTTGGGTAGCAACAATCACAACAAAAATGGAGCCAGAAGGGACAATCCTATTCTAGTGGAGGATATCACTAATGTAAATAGTCTGCTTGAAAACATTATATGTCTTTTTCAAACTGTTAGAAACACTGTAAGCATTTCAGATATTATCCTGTGCAGTTAACATAATGCCTAGGAAAAGTATGAATTTGTTTAAAAAAGGTGTTTGCTAAAGCAGAAAAAAAAAGCCTTATACATGATAATAAAAATGAAGCTTCTAAGTGAATAGTACACAGCTCATTAGAAAGAATAAACTCCCAGGGTCCCTGAAGGTAAAATACAATAGAATGTAGCCTATTTAAAACTCCATTCAATGAATATGACTTTTGCATACTAAAGCAAATCATATTTCATAACACAATGGATTATTTTAAATGACTCATTTTTTACTATTTAATGTTCTTATTATATAAGCTGCATTTTCCACTGAACTGTCTTTAAGAAATCATATTTTTGTAAATGTGGTTTACTAAGGAGTGCATTTAAAAAATGAATCGTCAGGCAGTAGTGAGACTTCTCTATTGTTTATCGAACATATAAATATTTGGTGATGTATTTAAGGTATAAAGTCTCCCTGTAGTATGCTGTAGTTATTTACAGCTGCCATGTTAAAAGACAAGTATTTCAAAGTTATGTACAGAAGCCATTGGCAAACAGTGGGTTTTGTGGAAAAATACTGACATACCAATATGCCAATACTTAACTGAATTTCTACGATTTTACAAGGTATTGTCTTTTTACATTTACCTCTGACCATTTTCTTCAGCTTTGCTTTCAAGCTACCAATATGTTCAGAGGACTTAGAAGAGGAGATGACTCAAAGTCAAATAACATTTTCATTTGAAGTCAGGTAAAGCAGTAGATGAATTTTGTAGTTGGTCTAAGGCACGGAAGGAAGAGTGTCTTCATGTCCATCATAACATCCATAAAAGCATGACCCTTCCTGAAGGTGAAGTGCTTGGTTAATCGTTAGTTTGCACCCAGTTCAGAATTCTTATTCCTATAGCATTGTTGACAAGACCACAGCAAAACAGCTGAGGCTTTTCTTTAATACTGCCAGCCAGAAATGATTGAAGGTGTTTAAAGGCACAGCCCTCACTGACAGGTGGGTGAGCAGTGCAAGGTAAGAGAGTAAGGCAGAGGCCCTCAGTTTGAAAAGTCTCCTCCAGCTGATGTACAGTAGCCAAAGCTGACTGTGCCAGGTGAAGTGTGTATTTGCTGCTCATTTGATTTGCAGTTCAGACTAGTCTACATGGCATGTGCCATGAGTGTGGGCTTGTGACACGTTTGAGGAGTCTGTTCTATGTAAGCAAGAACTGTGTGCTGTGTGGCCAAACTTCCAGGTCAGTTCTGCTGTTCTGCTTAAAGACAGATGATGTTGTAACTACATTTGGCTATCAACACAGGAGACCACTCTCAATCAACCAGAAGCTGAGATGCATAGGAATAGCAGACTTAGTATTTTTGGAATATTTCATGGCACTTGCATTCCTGTATTTCCATCTCATCTGACTTCATTTGTCTCTGAGCAGTTCAGACCTACACAAAGAGGCTTTGGATTAAGAAACACACATTTGGAGACCTAGCTTGGATAATAATGGGATACAACTGTAATTCAGTGAGAAAGACATACCATTTACTAACTTTGTTGGTAGTCTGGGAATCTTACCAAGTGCCCAGATGTGCTGACTGGGCAGAAGTGTTCTTCAATAATTTTGACAAGTTTTCCCTGGTAAGAAAACTGTGACCTTTCCCTTTTAACATTATTGAAGTCTAAGTCATTTGCAGGTTGAATTACTTCAAAAAGCTCTAGACTGTGTTAAGGTCAGAACGGACCTTAAACAAACAAAGAAAAGAATAATTTTCACCTAGCCTAGGAGGGGCTGTACACCTCAGCAATGGTCACAGATGGGTGTATGATGTGTCAATGAACCGAGGATTTTCAGTTAACCAATTCTTCGGTAGTATTAAAGGTATTTTATCTTCAAAGTCGTATCTTATGTAGTCACAGCTACCTCAAACACCTTTTCTTTCTTTCTACTGTAAAACACAGCCATCTTGAGATGAAAATGGAGGACAGTTGCTGTTAATGGTGTGTGCTTGACTTTCCTATGTGCTTTCCTTGGTTTTGGCTTATCAGAGTTTATGGTCAGTGATTTCCACATTTTCTGTCCCAGTCCGCTTTATATGCTGCTGTAGGTAGGAGGTTAGAGTGAACAGTATGATACAAGAATGAACTAAGAGAAGAAGTGGTTTTAAATCTGGAGAAAGTTACGGTTTGAAAGTGTGTGTTTTACATGCACTACTGTGCATATTATGTATTAAAATGCAAACTGTGCATTTTAATGCACAATATGCTTCCATATTGTATACATACCTAGAACTCAACAGCAGATGCTTGAAAGGCTTTGACTTAGGTGCAATTTCTTGCAAACCACTTTTTTTTTTTCCTGTAACAATGGTGAGCTGGCTGAACCCAAGGACTCTGGTGTCCTGTTTCTTTGCAGAAAACGCACCTGTTTTATGTTCTTCACTGCTCTTCCCCACCAGCAAATGAAAGATGATGTTGAACACTCTCAGGTGGCAGCACATTGTCTGTTCCCACTTAGAGCTTGGACATTTCTTATCATGATACCAGAAACAGTGTCCATCTCTGGTAATAATGATGATAAGATTTGGAAGAAAATGCCTTTCCACTAGGCATTGGACTAAGTCCCACTTAATTTCACAGGTCACACTGACCATCATACTGTTGGCTGTTACCCAACCACTAGTACAGCCTGCCCACTAGGGATGTAAAACTAGTACACAACATTTTGTTAGTTCCTGGAAAAGTGGTAGGGGTTCCCAGCATTTTAACATTTTCATTCTTAATAGTTTTAATCAAAGCAGGATTGTAGGAATACTAAAATTTTTAAAGCAATCTATTTCAGAAGAATAAAAAAATGAGGGAGTGGTGGAGATCTGTTTTGTTGTTAATTTTTTATTACCAAAATTTCACTTAGAATGGGAAGAGAGTATATTCCCCTCAGTTTATTATGGGGACAGAGGAAATATTCAAACATAGGCAAAGATTGATGATAAGATAATGTCTTAAAAAGGGTGAGAGAAAATGTTATGGAAATTATGTGTTTTCAGTTACATTTATTGTTTGTAACTCTCTTTTATGTGCTAAATGCATTCCTAGGTAATTACTATCCTTGTCTGGTAAGCTTGTGGGCTATGCAATAAGTGTAATTTATTAGGCATCAGTCATATCTTTAATACTCCAAATCTCTTGTCACCATCAAAGAGATGCTATTTGGGCTGTTCTTTTATCTGTTTTTCAAGTCATTGTATTTCACTGGAAAATAAGCATGAGATTTTCTCCTGTGAGCAGTCTGTGTGAGATATGGCTAAAACTCAACTAAAATTCATGGCCATTTATTACAATCTCTTGTAACTTATATGTTTAACACTAGATGTTCTCAGTTCATTCCCCTCTCCAAAGGGTAGTCACATGCCACTGTGAGATGATGTGTCTCGCTGAGTTAAAGGGAGGGTGTGTGTGTTTGGATGTAAAATTTTGTGTCTGTCTTTTGTGTGTAAAACATTATCTGCAGTTTCTTTACAAGAGAGTTTCTACACTACGTGCATGTCCATGCCACACGACTGAACTAGCTGCCGGCTAGCAGCGCTACGAGAGTCAGGCTAGTCCTAATGCTACAGGCAGGACAGCAGCATAAGCGTGGTACTCTGCCCAAGCTAGTAAGCCTTGTGTTGGGTTAGAGGTCCTGCGTAACTCATTTGTGACTCCTTGTGTGTGACTAATGCAGCCATTATTTTCACACCACATTGCATACTCCTGAACTTCTAACATATAAACCTGGACACCTCTCACTGGCATCTGTATATATTCAGAAGCTTACTTACACAGACTGCACAGGGAGGGGAAGGGTAGAGCTGTTGAAGGTGTCTGTTCCATTTCAGTACACCAGGGCACAGTGTGGATTTTAGGAATTGGACATGTTGAGGTGGGTAGAAAGTAACCCCAGCACACAGGTTTGCCACTGATTTCAGCGACTGAGTGCTTGGGCTAAAACAGTTTGAATTGATGAGCTGTAGTCAGCTCATTGGAGCTGCCTGTCCCTGCTAGAGCTTGTGTATAAAAGGGATTTGGGACAAGAATGTTTAGTAAATATTTAATTAACTGAAATGTTATTAGAGTGCAATGAATAACTGCAACTTAGCTTCCACTCCTGTCACTCCCTCTGCAGTGTGGGAGATGCAAATTGGGATAAGGAGCCATGCAAGTTTTGTCAGCGAGACTAGCTGTGACTTTTAAATATATTGTCTAACACCCTAAGGGGAGCCTATAAAAACTTGAACGTGAAATCGTTACACTGTTTTGTCATGCCCAAATGACAATAACAACCATGAAACCTTTTCTGTAAAATGCCTTTACATAGGCTAACTTGATTTGCAATGATTTAAATACTGAAACAAATTCCCTCTATTTCCATCTTGCATTTAAACAAAATGACAGCATATTGGCACCATCACTGCCTCATCTTACTATAAATCAGCAGAAATGAACAATCTGTCAAGTTCCTTATCTGTGCTCTTTTTAGTCTTGTACAGTATGTGCACCTCCAGAAGGAAAAAAATCATAAATACTTCTGTGCTCCCTGTTTGCCTGTTTTTAATGTCCTTGTTATAGCTAAAGCTCTAGAAACCTGGAAAAACCTCATGGGTAGATGAACGGTCTTACTGGTGAAGAAAAGACTGGAAGGGTAAAGCAGTAATAATAATGCTCATCTGGCAGTATTGGTAATGAATAAGTATCATTTATTTGACTGGAGAATACTTTCTAGAAGTAATGGTGCTGTATAACTCAGCTCACACACCGGTACAGGACACAAAACAGTTCTTCTGTGGGGTGACTGTTGGTCAGCCTTGCAAATAAAGAATAAGACTCTCCTCTCTGAATATTCCTGTTGTTTTCAACAGAGAATATGCAGGAAGCAACGAGCTAATACATTGTGCCAAGAATCTGGTCAAGTGAGAATATATGATTCAGTCAAAAAGCTCACTTATGAATTGAATTTGAATTTAGATTTACCGCGGCTGTTTAGATTGACTAAATTACTTGGGCTGATTTAGATACAGATGAGTCAAAGATGGCTTTCACAGCATTCAGTAGCATATAAACCATATGTATTGATGGATTGCTTCTATTAATAATTGGGTGCATGTTTTTGTTTCCATGATGATATTTGCATATGACAGTGCTTTAAATAGAAAAGGTGTAGTATTGAATTATGCATATAAATATACATATAATCTCTATGTAAAATTAAGTGAGAAATCTTCTTAGATGAAGTAGTCTATCACATCTACAGTAATAATCTCTTCTATTGCCTTTGTTAAGATGTTCACAATGTGACTTTAAGGTGGCTGTTCAAATAATCATGAGGATGAAGCCTCATGCTTTCCAGGTAGCAACTTGTATGTTCTTTTTTTTTTTTTTAAGTCCAGTGGAGATGAACAACAACATGCATAAAGTAATCAAGGTGGTTATTATTCCTGAATTCAAATGGGAGGTATTAAACAGATCTAGACTGTGTCTGTACTGATGTGAAAGTGGCAGAGTAGAGGTATGCATGTTACAAGAAGATAAAGAGAGCAAAGGGAGAAAATGAGAGAGATTTTGCAATTGCTTTTAGCATTTCTTTCCAGTAGGTTGCTCTTCTAAAATATATTTGAAGTAATTACATCATAATGTCTGAATCTTCGACTTTTCTGCTTAGTATTTATTCTCTGATGATTGGAGAGTATGGTTCCTTAACGTACTACTTCTATCTGGCTTATATGTGATACACTTCCTACTGTACCCTTTTGCTGCATGCAAAGCCTACAAAGTAGCACAGTTAAAATAATTTTGCTCTATGGAGTTATGCTGTTATAGAGGGCTACTCTGTACATGCTGTGGAGAAGTGGGAGAAGAGAGTCTATAGTTCCAGGACACTGTAGGAAGAGGGGCTGCAGTAAGTTAATTGTATAGACCTGCTGATAGAAAACCTGTTCGTTAGTCACAGAAGAAGAAATACAGCAATTTGTCTGTTCCAGGGTCACATGGGGGCACAGAAAGACACTGAAGATTCAGACTAACATCTGAAAATATCAGATGAATAGGCCAGTTTGGTCACTTGACAGCAAAGAGAATTTCTTCTCTATTGTAAAAAACCAAAACACCAAAGTTGTGCATTTCAGTTTAGGAATGCAAGTAGCAGTCTGGCACATACGTATCTAGAATGAGCAAATGGTGGAAGAAGCAACAATTGCAGTAATAAACACATGGACAGATAAGGAAGAAATATCTTACAGGAAATGGTCAACCTGGTGAAATGGTGCAGGAACTCACTAGTGTAAATAACACCTCATGATTATTTATTGAAGGAAAGTGGCATCTAAAGTTCTCACTGAGAATCAAGACTTCATTCAATTATATACTGCACTAATATGCAATGGTAATTGCTGCAAAGGGCTTAAGACCTGCCTAAAAGCAAGATCTAACAGAGGGAAGTCCTGAACATACAGAAGGAAGATAAAACCAGCATGAAACTACACAGCCTGTAAAAAAGAACATTTAAAGACAGAACATACAGAACATAGCTCCACAATATTATTCACAACTGACTGTGTTCTACTGACATTTCTCACCAAGTTGTTACCTATTGTTTAGGTAACTTTAGCCTTTCTTTTTCTCCTTCCTCTCCTTCTCCATCTCCTTTCCTCTTCCCCTACTCCTTCTCCCTTCCCTTTTCCCCTCAGCCATTCCCCTTCCCTTTCCACTTCTCCATTCTATGTTTTTTAATATACTTAAAAGACTGGAAGATCTGTCAGCTCCATTTTTCTTTGGAATAAATATGTTGTTTTTTTCCTTTAGATCAAAATGCTTTCTTTTCTCCTCTCATGTATGGAAGTGACTTCACATTACATGAAACCCTCAGTAGTGTTGCGGGTTCTGACAATCGTTGGCAATAACATACTGGAAATAATTTGAACATAGGCTGGTGACCAGTATCAGTCTCATGTCTTACCAAATGGTTTCACTACTCATGCCTTATGCAACTTAGGGTGGAAAAGCTACAAGGATACTTACTGTAGTGTCAAGTATAATATGCAATGTACAAAAGCTGTAAGAGGAAAAAGCAATGCAGAAAAGTATAAAGTGACAAAGCATTAAGCTAATCCTACAAAGATCTTGACTGTCATGCAGTACACTTTCCGAATACTTGGGAGGCACAGAGAAAGGTTTATTAATGGTTCATCATCCTGCCAACACTGCCTACGTTTCTCATATGCAAACATTACTGTTTGGGGAGGGAGTGGGTGGGATTTTCCGTGCATCAGATTGTAGCCATGAAATGACAGTATTTTTCCAGAGTAATTGAAGCATTACCAAGCAAGACAATGATTGATGGTGTCTTTAACAGTCTAAGAACCCTGCCTGCTTTCCTTACAAATATGTTGCTTGTATACGAAGAAGAAAAAGAGGGTGGGAAAAGACTTATAGCACTCAAAAAATACTGTTCACAGTATTCAGTTGTTTTTAGTCATTATCATTTTCACAAACCACTTGTTTGATTTCCCTTTTTTATTTTCAAATCATTATAGCATCATCAGAAAGCAAAATTACTGCTTTGTAATGTATGTGACATGATTAACTGGCTACATTAATGTTTGCGACAGAGGCACTTCTTAAGTTTTTAAGCATTCTGAGAGTTACAAAGATGTTGCTAAAGTTGGCAACAACAAACTGATTTTCTGTCAATACAATAAAAAGGAGATTGCCTATACTTCATGGGTCTGATCAGCTCCAGACAGCAGAGACATGCATATAGGGTGATGTATGGCAGAGGACTATGCAAAGAGCGGTGCATCATTATAACTAATTTACAATCTTGAAATTAGAAGTGAGTAGAAAAAAAAGGTGCATGGCTTTTGTGCTTTCTTCGGCACAGGGTTAAATTTCCTTGGCAGAAAGGAGAATTGTAGGGAGGAGAGAGTAAGTATGGGATAGATTAATTTATTTTCTCGGACCTAGTAATGCCATATTACTTGGCAAATGAATACTTTTTAAAGAAAAAATGTATATGTTTCATAGCAAATGTTACATTAATCCTTTCTGAGATGGGTGACTAGGAAATAAAGGCCAAAAGATAGAGTCTTTCAAGAAATATTTTTTCAATGTGTGAACTTAGTGCATATGTTGCAAAAATATTTTAGTGAGACACTACTGAGTTTCCCTCTGGGACTTGGTGTCCACCAGGATCCCCAGGTCCTTTTCAGTCAAGCTGCTTTCCAGCTGGTCAGCCCTTAGCATGTACTGGTGCATGGGGTTGTTCTTCCCCAGGTGCAGACTTTGCACTTCCCCTTGTTGAACTTCATGAGGCTCCTGTCAGCCCATTTCTCCAGCCTGTAAAGGTCCCTCTGGATGGCAGCATGACACTCTGATGTATCAGCCACTCCTCACAATTTTGTGTAATCAGCAAACTTGCTGAGGATACTCTCTGCACCATCATCCAGATCATTAATAAAGATGTAAAACAGGATTGGACCCTGTATTGATGCCTGGAGTATACCACTAGTCACTGGCCTCCAACTAGACTTCATGCCACCTATCACCGCCCTCTGGGCCCAGCCATTCAGCCAGATTTCAATCCACCTCACTGTCTCGTCCAGCCCATACAGCTTCTCCATGAAGATGTTACGGGAGACAGTGTCGAAAGCCTTACTGAAGTACAAGGTAGATGGTTCAGCTGCATCCTGGGAGGGATGACCTTGATTAGTGGCAGCTTAAAAGGTGAGGGTTCATCTGTGCCATCGATGGAGAAGAGTTGTGCAGCAACATACGCCTTTTCACCACAGTGGAGAGTGGCCGGTCACCTGGGCAATGCCAGCCAAGGGCAGTTGTGGGGTGGCAAGGAGTGCCTGGATAATCCACCCCAGAAAAATACCTCTGTCTGCTGCTCAGGACTTTTACTTGGGAGCTGTTGATTGTGCGTCTTCTTGGCAGCCAGCATAGTAGTGCCTGAGCAATGTTAGTGTTGATTTACAAGGAGCATAAAAGCAGAATAAAAGTAATCCCCAAGATGGCAGTAATGAAGAGACAGCTCCTAAAACCAAATTCTTCTTCTCACCTCCTGCACTTTATCATCCTTTTAAAACAATTACAAAACAACAACATTTCTGTTTCCTTTCCTTCTCCTTTTCCTCCTCTTTTCTTTATGCTGTCCTTCTCACTATTACATATTTATTAATTTTTCCTTTTTTTACTTCTCCATCAGTCAGTTTTTTCCATGGTCTCTTAGACTATAAATTTCTCTATATTCCATTTAACCTTTACGTAGAACTCACCACTTTATTAAGCCATGATTTTTACACCTGCACCACTGTAAATCATAAGTCATTGCTTTGGAGGCAGTGGAGTAACACTACTGTAAAACAGATTCAATTGGGAGAATCAGAGATCCTAACATTTACAATGGACCTATGATAAAAATTTAGCCTTTGAATATTGATTCAGAGAGGTTAATAAGATTTACAAGATTAAGACACTAGGGCTGTCAGAGTGATATTAGGATAATTCATTTAAAAACAAAAGAGTTGAGCAGACAGTTAAAACCCACCAAAACCAATCAACAATTATTTTCTCAATTATGGATATGCTAAAAAGCCTCATTTTTCTAATCTTAGTGTGGGTTTCCTGTATTTCAGTTGCCAGGGGAAGGGTGAATACTTTCAGACGTAAGGTATCCCTGCTCTGAGGTTGCCAGGATAACTCTAGCTCTGTGCCTTTTCCAACTTCCCTTTGCAGCTTGCCACTGCAACAATATGGGTTAGTGTGCACTGGAAGTGTGGTTTTATTATTTTGTGCCTTTCTACTTTGTGTTTAAGACCACAAATAAGCCCTCAAGTCGATTGCAATCAGAACTGCATGAAGAACAGTGTGTCTCTGGTTGATCAAAGAGAGGGGGTAAATCCTGACTCTCCCACGTTATTTTCTTCAGCCCACTTAAAAATCTCTCTTGCTTGGTACTGTGGTTGCTGAACTTTCCTTGCTTTAGTGTTTAAAGGTGCACATATTTTGAACTGGAAAAAATGCTTTGAAGCAAAAAAACTAACTAGATTTTTGTCATGACTAAGACAACTTGTTCTGGAAGGTGATTATTCTGTGAGGAATCAGAGACTTGGAGTTAATGATGCCAACCAAGACTAAAAGCCCTTTCGTCACAGAAGTATTTCAGGTGCCTTTTAGAAAGGCACCTCATCTCATTCGTGCAGACACTCCTTATGCCACACACATATTTGACCTAAGACTTTTTAACAAACGTAGGATATGTGCATCAGGATGAGGGCGTTGTCCATACTGGGGTTTATGCTGACTTCCTATTCTCAATATAAAATAAATAATAAATAAATAATCCCATAAAATAATGGTTTAAAATGCATGTTTTTCTCCTTTTCTTTTACATAACTAAATTAAAACTTTCCATTAGCCTGCCAATTGTTTTTCTTTCTCTGGAAGAAAAGCTGGCAATCCAGTTGCAGAAACAAAGGAATATGGTTACAGAAATACATACACAGACAATTCTAAGAAACTATCTTTAGTTGGTTTTGTGCCAGCCATCTTAACTACATGTTTTATGCTATAGGCCCAACTTCCCTACTAGATCACTGCACAGGTGGAAATATGTATTTGTGGGACACTGAAGAGTAAATTTCCCCAATGCATCGCAATTACAGAAACATCTGTGCAAAACAGCTTTGATCCAGTTCACTGTGAAAATATACATCATTCATGATGGTCTAGTGACTGCAGATTTCCCTGCACTGTAAAGCCAGAAACAATGGGAAATTGGTTCAAGACACACCAATAAAGAGTTTTCCTTCTGGCACCTGTACATCTCAGCTGTTGTTCCTTGCCTGTACTGTAAGGGTATAATTCCATTTAACGTTAGAAGGGAGACAAATACATTTTACATGCATTAATGAAATCACACAGACAGCATGTAAACACAGGCAGGAAAAGCATCTGAAAGATCACTTGAATAAAAATAGGTTGGACACATGAGCCAGTTTTGGTAAAATAAAAATCACTTTATGCTTCTACTTGGCTCTTGAGCCAAACCCCAATTGGACCTTGTTTGAAAAGTTTCTGATAATTTACCATTCCTCCCCTGCTTTGTACAAATTGGTTCAGGCTGGGTAGGGAAACGGAATGCCAACATTTAATGAAAAACCTTATTTTAGCTGAAGAAAATAAGTTTGGGGTTTTTTTTTGTGATTCCTATCTGTCTCTTTCTGCCCCTAGAAACTTTTGTATCTGCAGTTTCAGCCAGATCTGCCGGTTTCAACCAAATTTGACAGACGGGCTGTAGCGTCTTACTGTCAGTGATATCTCTCACTTTCATTGAAATATGTGACTTAGTAGACATGAGAGGCCCTGCTGATGTCCCTTCCAAGGGAAATGTTGCCACATGAACTAATCCCTTCTTAGATACCAGAGAATCCACAACTGCAAGAGATTCAATAAATACCCCATCTGTGGAAAATCTTATCGGAGCACCAATTAGCTATGAGAAGATCAGGCCATGAAAGTCATAAGAAATCAGGTTTCATTAATTTTCCAAACGTGGAATTCTTTATTATGAAATATCAAGGCTAGTTTCATAAATATAAACTTTTATATTACACTAAGATCCAGCTGAAGACACGTTAGCTGAACACATAATCAGTTTAATTTTCTATTGCAGGTAAAGAAAGCACAGCAGTTGTAGGCTCTGGGCATTTCTTTCCTTCAAGCTTTATTTGTAAATCACATAAATACAGGGGCAGGTAAGAACAAAATGATGGCCCTGAAGGGTGATTTTGATATATTGTTCCACGGATTAACATGTTTATTAATAGCACTACTCTGGAAGATATGGAATAGGTGTTGACAGTCACTAAAAGTATCAAATTGCTTTTCCATCTATCTATTAATCTCTCAGTCTGTCAAAGTGAATAGAACTGGCCTTCACACCAGTAAGGGTATTGCAAGTTTTAGATTTCTCTATTAAAGCGTCTGTTTTCTCCCCTTTCATCCCTTCCTCTTCCAAGAGTAGCATCGCTGCCTACAGGACAAAACTTGGTTATCTTTGGGTAGATGCATTGCAGGCTGGTGATGTATGCAAGGAGGTAGGCAAAGCTGACACCCTCAGTTGTCATTAGACCTTTTTTACAGGAAAGGGTGAAGATCAAGCAGTGTGTCTCAAAATACAATAGGCAAGATGACCCTGCAGAATTTCTCTCGTTAGAAGTGAGCTGCAAGTATATATCTTACTGCTTAATTCATTCACTTTCTTATAACCATTCTATTAGTAAATAGACCATTTTAAATTGCCCCCCCCAATATTAATTTCGGAAAACTGCAGCATGAGAGAGGTGGATGATTATATTCCTAATTAAAACACAAATACAGTAATTACAGTTTATATGCCATTATCCTGAATCTACACAGGATGACTTTAAACAGCAAATCAGCCATTAATTTTACTGTTCAAAGAAATGCTCATAATCTTTTAGAAATGTCATATAAAATATTCATTTTGAAATGCCCTACGGTGATTTCTGAATTTATTTAAAGTGGGCTGTTGATAGCTCTTTTATAAATAAGCAATTACAGTACACTAAATATATCATGGCCCATCACATTATACATTCTATAATTTCATGGATGAAAAACCTACAGCTGATCTGCATAAATGTGGTGCGTCTCACAGCAGGTGAAGAGTTTGATTACACAGGATAATCAGTGTTATTATTTATAGTAACCATTTATACCTGTTAGTTATTAAAACCCAGCAAATCAGATATTGGTTTATTTAAGGAAGTTGCTGTATTGTAGGCTGAATTAGGCATAAGACTATTAAACACATGTAAAATGCACTGTTACATTAGTAGTTTGAAATCAGCCAAGGTCAGCAGGGAATGAGAGTTGTTAGTACTTGGTGGCAATGGAGAAAGCAATATTCAGCAAGCGGCTGGGGTCTGTCCAGATCCTCCTGGACAAACTTCATCACTACCAACATCATTGCCCCACTGGCAATACCAGATATCCTTGCTAGCACAATAGATCAAGAAGCTAAGGGCTGATTAACTGCAGAAAGGTTGAAACAACCTTTGATATGTTTAGGTGATTTTTCTAGACCTGAGCTGAAGGACTTTTGTGAGGGTTCCTCTGCACAGATTACAATACTGCTACTTACGGTGTTCATATTCCTCAGTCATTTAAGAGAACTGAACAATTCTTATAAAACAATGCAAATCAAAGGATAGTCTTGTTGATTATTTGAGTGTAGTCGTCGGACCTGGAAGATTACACACACAGAGTTTTTCTGCTGGCAGCATGCATGTTTGCCACCTTGTCTGAGTAGTGTTATGCTTTCCCCCTCTTGCTCAGCTCCTCCTACAAGTGGCTGCACACAGGAGACAGAAAGGGTCATCAGCGTAGGCATAGCAAAAGAGGTGATGTACCCACAGTGGATCCTTTTGGTCTCTCCCTTCTGGCTCTGTGCAGGTGCTGCCAACCTCTGTCAAAGGGGGAGAGCAAAGGGGAGACTGGCCCAGCGCTGGGCCATCATCCCAGAGGAAACAACAGTGCTGTAGATGCTCTTCAGCAAGCTAGTTAGATTTCAGCATCCTTGAGGATGGTGCCTGGCACTTCTTTGAGACTACTTAGACAGAGTGGCAGAGGTCTGGGAACTGCCTGTTCTTTGAAGAAGGGAACAACATCTCCAGAGAAAATTCAGACCTATAACAACTGGTGGGATGACAAGAAGTTAGTTTAGAACAACAGAAGAAACATATTGAGAGTACAGCCCACCTGGAAAAATCACCTACCCTGACAGTGCTGGCATTTTGATGACAGATCACCTAGTACTCCCAGTGTGTGTTTCTTAACTGAGCATGTGAGTTTATAGCAGTGAAAATTATCTCAACATATGAATTCTATTCATTTCTGTAGATATACATTTCATTTTTAACAGGATGTCAACTCTGTGCTGAAGTTACTGAGTATATATGTCTAGAAAAAGGTCCACTTCCACTTCAGCTCTTCTCTTTGAAAAAAACAGAACAAGTAAAGGCATGGCTGTACAGTGTAAGAATGACCTGGAAAGGAAAATAAACCTGTTGTTATCCTTGCAGTTTCAGGGATGGTTCCTATGGTCATACCAACTGAGCTTGACTGAATTTCATAGAAAGATAAACTGTGTTTATATTAAACTAAACAGAACTTTTGTGTATGCATGCATATACTAACTACACAGAACAAAACTGTTATGCAATCTGGAAGACATTTTCCTCTTTGCAAAAGGTTCTCATCATAAATTTTGTAGGTTCCCATCATAAATTTTGTAGAACCTACCTCTTTCTGTAGGTTCTCACCATAAACTGAAATAGGTAATTGTAATTATTGCTGCCAACAGTCAAAGATTTAAAACATTCAGCTTATCTATGCCTTTAATTTCAAAGTACAAAAAAATGAGAAGAAATAGATAACCTATTTCAATGCAACATAAATATAATCTAATAAAAATCTAGTGCTAATAGAAAAAAACAACTGTGTGTGAAAATCTCAGCTCCTGTGAGTATTGGTGTTAGACTCTCCTGAATGTAGACAATTAAATATATGGGAGGTGCTCACAAGTATTAAGATTAGCACTAAATATTCAGGACTTTGAAGTGAAACTAGAACACTGAAATTATTGAGAACCTAAAAGTTAATGTTGCTATTAATGAAGTAAATACAAATGCCTTAATATATAGATAAATCTTAAATATTTTTGTGCTGAAAATCTAATAACTAGAAATATGCAAACTGAAAGTGACATCTGAACATTCCTGCATTAGACTTGCTGTGTTTGTGGATTACCCTGTATTATATAGGAAATGTTAAGCCATAGCACTACAGATGGAAGTACCTAAAAGCTTCACTTCTGTTCTGTTCTGTCCTGTTCTGTTCTATTCTATTCTATTCTATTCTATTCTATTCTGTATTTCAAATTTCAAAATATTTAATTTCTGACATTTTTCCAAGTGATCAAAGTCTCTCAGAAGATCAAGTTCTGTTTGGAGGAAATAGCTGGATAAATAACCTTATAATTGGATTATAATATAAAAAGATAATTTATTATAAAAATACATCATATATTGTCCTTTTGTGTCACCTAATTATCAGTTACTTACATGTTACAAAGCAGCAAACCAGAAATTGTTTGCCACTGAGATGACGTGAAGAAGACTTCCGGATACTCTGAGACTGATGCACTGAATCTGAGACTGCTTAGAAGTAGCCTTTGGCACAGAGAGGCTTTGCACTGGGACCTCTGTTCTTCCAATAGCCTGGGTTGAGAACATGGCAAGAGTCTTAAGATGCCTAAAGAAAAGAGAGTTTTCAGTTGAGCTCTTTGGTTTCAATGGACAGGAGTCACATCGGGACCAACCCGAGTTTCAGTGAGATTGCTCCTGGCTGAAAAAAATTCAAATACGCTCACAACTCTTTTCTATGGAAACATTTTAGATGGCTGTTTTAGGAACAAAGGTCTCAATTCTGGCTAATAAATCTTCTCAATTACATATAATTACATAAAATAATGCCAAAGAGACCCACTAGACCATGTATTCTCATCTGCTGTGTTATCTAGACCGTACAATGTTACATTTAACTGGTATGTCTTGCAGAGAGGCATCCAATCTTCTTTTTTTTTTTTTTTTTTTTTTTTTTTTTTTTTTTTTTTAAATCTTCCTCTGCTATATTTAGAGGCAGGGCGGTAGAAATAGTCAATTTTTCGGTAAGTGGTAGCTGATGCTGAAAATGAAAAAAATAAAAATAAAGATTGGAAATGGTGTCAGGTAAGGATTTATTTCCTGTCTAAAGAAACATTTAACTTAAAAACAAAGTACTTCCTTTCTGGAAAGTTGTAAGAAAAGCAATGAAAATGATGGGTTTTGTTCATAAATAAGTCATGGTAGTTCACCACAGTCCAGTGAGTGAGTCATTCACTAAGGTTACAGGGGATTTGGTTCAATTTGTACCTTTGCCTGGGGGGGAAATGAACACTTATCAAAAAAGGGTGGAAAGATGAGAAATCTTCTTTTCCATGTTCTCAACCTATGGCAGAACCAACTGCACCTAAATCCAATAAATATTTCCTATAAGAGAGCTAAATCACCAAATTATCAGGTACTCTGGGAGCGAATGATCTCATTTTTATTTGTTGATGCTGTTCTACTTTAAAAAGCAAGCAACCAACCAAATATCCATTAAACAAGGATTAAGGGAATATTTAGATATTTAATGAAAAGTGGAAGAGATTGATGAGCCTTTCACAATACCTTGTAGGCTGAAAGTTAAGGCATATTTTCTGGGGAGCTATTGGTGCAAATTCCCTTAGATAGGAAAGGGAACTGAATCTAGGTCTCCTTTGGTTTATGTAACTGCACTAACTAATTTTCTATTGAGAAAACTGGGAAGAAAACTTATTAAAGTAAAAAAAAAATTAAGGATGACTTAAGTACATTGTGGGGGCAAATTTGTCACCCATCTTTATTAAAAAGTTACTTACCATCCTATTTTTTTCCTGTAAGGAGAGACTTTGTGTATATTATAAAATCACCTCTAGAGCTGCTTTTTTAGGTATTGTGTACATTGGTTTATTTTTCTCTCTGTAAAGTTTTTTGGTAATCGGAGTTCTAAATATTAACTTTTGCCATCTTCATACTATACAAAGAGGTCTTGTTTGTTCCAATTTTGTTGAAAGTATGCTGTTTATATACAAGTCTTCCATTCAAACATTATTTTCACCTTAACATATGGATGTGAAAGCTTGAAATCCAGCAATGATGTAGACAGGCATCAAAATGTCTTTGAAAGTAAACTCCTAAGGAAAATTCTAGGTGTTAAATGGAATGAAGTTATAACAAATGTCAAAATTCATCAGGGATTTTAACAAGTTCTTATCTCCAAATATATCCAGAAAAGAAAATGAAAATATCTGGGGTTTGTTGAATGAAACCAGAACATCTGCCTTGGCTGACATGCAACTGAGCAAGAGCAGAAACATGTAAAAAGCGCCAAAGAGAAGAATCCTTCCATAAAACAGAAGTGAGAGAAGGGATACTTAAGATTAGGAAAATAGAAAGAGATCACTGGGGTAAACGGTGATGAGAGAAATCTGTCTGTGCCAATATCTGTGGTGAAGACTAACCAACAAGGTATGTTGGTTTTTTGCTGTGATTTTTTCCCCCATAGAAATCAGGTTCTGTTGAGCTAGGGTCTACACATAGGTAATAAAAACGACAGTGTTGGTTCAAGATAACACATTAACAAGGAAGATGACTAGGCATATGAGATGAAATAATCACATTTAGTAAGATAAGCCTGAGCTGAAAATAATGGATATTGCTCATTGGGCCAAACTTGCAGTTTGTTAGTCAGAAGATTTAGAGGTACCAAGAGAGAAATGTAGAGCAGGAGACACAACTGTTAAGTGGAAAGACATTGAGAGGGATGTACAGTGGAGAAATCATGGAGCTCCTGAAAGTTATGGGAGGACCATGTAACAGTAAGAGGAAAAAGAAGCATGAGAATCATACTGAAGGTGAGATACCTGGTATGACCCAATATTGAAGGCTAAATCATAAAGAGAATGTGAGGAGACAGGAAATGTGATGCAGACAATGTTAATGTACTCAGTGTTTCAGATAAAATATTTTCCTCCTGTGGATGACCCATAAAGATTTTTTAATTCTTTGTCTAAATTTTGTCTTAGCAGGAACCTTTTGTGTCACAGTGAGTAAATATTACAAGCAGCAGATCAGAAAGCAAATAAGGAAAAGTTCCCCACTCTTGCTTGCAGGGCAGTAATTCTACAAAGTATAACAAATCATAGGGTATAGAGAGCACCTTGGTGTAAGAATTTTCTGTAAAACTCGAGAATTAATCTGCTAAAGATGTTTTAATGAAAAGTCAGCTTTGCATCAGTAAGTTGAAAAAAAAAGCCATAAACAAGTAAGGCATTTTCATGTAGAGGTGCAAAAAGAGAAAAAATCACTGATATATCAAGATTATATCTTGATATCTAATACGAGAAGTGTTTAGAAAAATAAATTAGCTCTTTTTCTGGGAATTTTCTAAGCACTCATTACCACAAAGATGATGTGGATGATTTTCCCAGGGGTAAAAGAAGTGTTCTAGCACAAAAAATTTTGCTTTTCTTCAGTGCTACCTGGCACTTTATGGCCAGCAAAGAGAAAAGATTGGAACACAGGTGGGAGATTATTTATCAAGAGGGTTTTTGTAATAGACAAGAGGTAAGAGCTAGGTGAAAGGGGAATAATAACCAAATGGAAGACTGAATGCTGTCTACTGAAATTAGTGATAAGTGGAAGCTGAAGGCATAGAAAAAGGAAAATGAAATTGAAGACTAATGATGCCAATAAAAATGAGATTTAAATGTTGATTCTAGATTTTTCCATGGAATTAATTTGTAAGAAAAATGCAGCATCTAAAATTTTGATAGTTTTCATAGAAAAAGCTTCCAGTTAATTTTATATGTATAATTTCCATGGAAAAAGTTTGATTTTTTTTCCCCCTGTGAAAGTCCTTTTTTTTTTTTGGCAAGCAACAGAAAAAGGTTAGTGTATGAATTCTACCTGAATTGTAACAATCATTTTTTGTTGGACAGTCACAATACATTTAGTAATTAAAAAAGGAAAAAAAACCTGCACCAAAACCAACAGTAATCTGTACAACCTTTTTAGCACATTGCCTTATGGATGTAATTCAGGAAACTCTTGTCATAATACATACTGCGCTGAACAAGCTCTGTGGAGTTTCATGATGTGGAAAGCACTGAGGGAAATGTGGTGTAGCTGGGAATTCTTATATTGCCATTCATGCTGACAGACCAGGCACCTTCCTGAATAAAAAAAACCAAACCAAACCATTAAAAAAAAATAAAAAAAATGTAGCCTTCTACAAGGTAAAACCATAGAAGGTTGGAAATAGTGATTTTTACGGATTGGAGTTCTTCTAGAAGTCATCCTGGGATGAATATAACGTAAGAAGGAAGTCAGACCTGGAAGCATGTTAAGGTTGGTAGAACATTTGAATGGTGTTAAAAAAAAAAAATCTGATTGTAGGTGTGGATATTTGTGACAAGCTGGTGGTCACAGATAGGATTAATGTAAAGTAAATAAGAACCATACAGTCTAACCTCAGTACCACACAGGGATCACCTTTGATACTGATTCCCTGGAAGATAGAAATATACATACTCTATTTTTCAAAATAGCAATTTTATTATTTCTGTAGGAGTTTCCCAAGTTATGTGATATTGTGTAATACTGCACAAATTTAGTCATTTGTATTTTTGGCTTCTTTATTTTCTAGGAGAAAATTTCAAATCCTCCAAAACTTTGTGTTGCAGAAACAAAATGTTCTATTCACTAGCTTTTTTTCCTACTAGTTATAATAATCAATAATGTTATATAGTGTATTAATTTCTCTGTCCTGTTGGATAGAGTCAATTGGGTCTTAAATTTTTTTCTCTCTTGTGTGTAGCTCTTCATCTGCAGCCGTCAGACTCTACCTTGTCAGAATTGAAGATAAAACATGCAACAGAAGCAGCGAAGTGACAAATTTTATCTACATCATGGTTGAGATTTTTCCAGGTTCCTCTTAGGGTATGTAAATCAGTCACTAGATAAAGACTTAACTCTTGGCTCAGATGATCTTCAGATCCATAGTGAGAGAAAGGTAAGTTTCAGTCATTAACAGATCCAGAAAAATAAGACTAAGGTCTCTAGGAATCTCATAATTGAGAGACTGGGTGTCTCTAGATCTGAATTTATCTTTATTTAAAAATTTTCAAATTGGGGATTTTGTTATGAGATCATTTCAATTGGAGTTTTTGCATTGAAGGAAAGAAGATAGGTTAGATCATTTGAAGTGAAGCTAAGAGCAAAGCAGATTAGATTATTTTAACATCATAAGGAAAATTGTTCTTCCCATATCGACAGTTTACATCCTCCTTGTCAAATAAGTAGATTTTTTGAAGCATGGATGTTAGAGATATTGAACAGTAAGAATTCAGGGAATTTCCCTGATGGATGTATACAATAACACTAACTTTTTACTTGTCACTTTTAAGTCAACAGTCAGAGACTGATGATGCAAACTATACAGTGGTGGATGTAGAAATGTGAGATAAAAAGACAACATTGACAGGCAGAGTTCACTAAAGTAGTCTGGCAAGGTTATCTTATGATTATCTCTTTATTATCTGTCTATGAATGATCAAGAATTACCATACATTAACTATATACCATAGTTGCAGAAGCTTTTTGGTATTTCTTTGGCTTTTGAACTAGACAAGGTCAGACAAATATTTGAACAGTCTCTTCAAGATCTTTACTCCACAAAGGACAGATTACATAAGATATGGGCTATTTTTATATTTTCAAGATCCACTCTAATATGTGGCTGGGTTTTTCAGATCATGACATACACAGTTATATGTATGCATGTGTGAGAAACCATGGAAGTAGAAAAAGGAAAATATTATTTGATCTGCCATAACAGCAGTAACAGTGATGATGGGTTTGAAAGACTGGTTTTCTTTTCAGTGTCTAGCTGGGGCTGTTTTAGACAAAGAAGGGGGTTTCACATAGCCTAAATAATGGTACTGAACTTCGGTCTAAGAAGAAGACAGGCTTAGCTAGCTGAGTTAGGCGCATAGGAAAAAGATATTTCTCCAGCTGGTCTTATAGGAAAAAAAGAAATAGTGCAGAAAATACTCTTAGAATGCTGGGGAGGTGTAATAATCTTGCATAATCTTGCAAGATTGGTAGTGGGCAGAGCCTGGGTGTGGTACAACACAAACTAGCTAGGAGTTACTCAGTGGGGAGTGAAGTGGCAGACATTGGAGTAGCTTCAAGAAAATAATGTTGTTAGAAATAATATCATTAATCTCAGCCCATTAGATGGAATCTGCCTAGGAATGAAAACTGAAAAATGAGAACTTGTGAAAAGAGCATTGCCATTTTTAGCTTGGATGGTGGCAAATGATCAAGTAAGGGAAGGAACAAAGCTGATTGCAGTAGCTGCGTAGGTTGGTCAATTGCTCCTGAGATGGGGAAGAAGCACAGACTGAGGATCCTTGTTAGAAATGGCTCCACCACTGACTGGGAATTTGTCACTTGATTCCTTTCTTCCTCAACTGGTCTGAATGAGAAAACCTTCACATGACACATGCAGAATTAGCTACTTATGTATGTAAGCTACTCAATGTATCAACATTTAAAGTCTTACTTTCCATTTGTAAATTATACTGAGTGTGCTTAGATATTCACTCACTTCTTGCTGTTAAAGCTATTAAATATATAACTTCTTATTTCAGTAAATAGATTACTGTGAACTCTACAATTTTGTGTATTCACTTCTTTATTTTTATACTTGACAGTGCAGACTGCATATACACTTAATCCTACCAAGATTGTTATGCAGATGTTTTCTGAGTTAAAGTCTTCTGTATATCTTCCAACTATTTGTAAATTATCTTTTTTGCAACCTTTTGAAAACAAGATACCAGTTTCTTGAACATGTGTGTAAAGCATTCCAGTGGTGACCACACGTATTACTATTTTTTTAACTTCGTGATACTGCAAGGATAGTTTTGCAGCATTTGACCTGTTACACAAGATACAGGGAATGTAAGTTATAATGACAATGTAAGGTTGAAATTAAAATTCTTCTTGTTAGAGCTGAAATGTAAATGAGCATCCAGGTGATGTGTGTGTGCACGTGCATATCCAGGACACTCAGCAATTCCGTTAGTCCAGGAACTCCCCAGTTACTGCTGTGTAGGTTGAGACAATGGACTTACATGAAACAAGGAGATGGGCTGCACCGGTAGCCAGCTTCCAGTAAAGCATTTGACTCACTGTTACAGGAACTCAGACAGTCCTGGAGATTCCCCCAGGCAGCTCCTGCTGCCCCCAAACAAACTGATAGGCACAACCTTTATGCTTAAGATGTGTTAATTAACTCCCTGGATGAATAATCTGGCTATAAATAGGCTATAAATAACCTACCTATGACAGGTACTCCCCTGTCAGTCCCTGCTATAGAATTGACCAAACTGCATATAGGTAATTTGAAATAGTATAAACTATTCTTGCAGATGCAGTAATTGTCACATAAGACAATCTTTTCTATATAGTTAAGACAACTAGGAGATGATCCAGAAGCGATCAAAAGGGACTTCAGGGCACTGGGGCGACTGATTGAAGGATCGGGAGCACAGGTAGTGTTTTCCTCTATCCCTACAGTGGCAGGGAAGGATACTGAAAGGAACGGGAAAACACACCTGATCAACACGTGGCTCAGGGGCTGGTGCCATCGGAGGAATTTTGGCTTTTTTGATCATGGAGAGGTTTACACGGCACCGGGCCTGCTGGTGACAGATGGAGTCCAGCTATCTCACAGGGGGAAAAGGATCATCACTCATGAATTGGTGGGGCTCATTGAGAGGGCTTCAAACTAGTTTTGAAGGGGGAAGGGGATAAAACCAGGCTCACTAGAGATGAGGGTGGCATGCCGATGCTGGGGGCGAAATCGATAGCCCAGCTCAAGTGCATCTACACCAGTGCACGCAGCATGGGCGGCAAACAGGAGGAGCTGGAAGTCATTGTGCAGCGGGAGAGATATGACTTAGTCTCCATCACAGGAACATGGTGGGGTGACTCTCATGATTGGAGTGCTGCAATGGATAGCTATAGACTCTTCAGAAGGGACAGGTGAGGAAGGAGAGGCGGTGGGGTGGCTCTGTATGTTAGGGAGTGTTTCGATTGTCTAGAGCTCAACGATTGTGATGATGATACGGTTGAGTGTTTATGGGTAAGGATGAGGGGAAAGGCCAACGAGGCAGATATCCTGCTGGGAGTCTGTTATAGACCACCCAACCAGGATGAAGAGGTGAATGAAGCATTCTACAAGCGGCTGGCAGAAGTCTCACAATTGCTAGCCCTTGTTCTTGTGGGGGACTTCAACTTCCCGGACGTCTGCTGGAAATACAACACGGCAGAGAGGAAGCAGTCTAGGAGGTTCCTGGAGTGTGTGGAAGACAACTTCCTGACACAGCTGGTGAGTGAGCCTACCAGGGGAGGTGCCTCGCTCGACCTGCTGTTTACAAACAGAGAAGGACTGGTGGGAGATGTGGTGCTCGGAGGCCGTCTTGGGCTTAGCGACCATGAAATGATAGAATTCTCGCTTCTTGGTGAAGTAAGGAGGGGGGCCAGCAAAACCGCAACCATGGACTTCCGGAGGGCAGACTTTGGCCTGTTCAGGACGCTGGTTGAGAGAGTCCCTTGGGAGACAGTCCTGAAGGGCAAAGGGGTCCAGGAAGGCTGGACGATCTTCAAGAAGGAAGTCCTAAAGGTGCAGGAGCAGGCTGTCCCCATACGCCAGAAGAAGAACAGGCGGGGAAGACGACCGGCTTGGCTGAACGGGGAGCTCTTGCTGGGACTCAGAAAAAAAAGGAGAGTTTACCACTTGTGGAAGAAGGGGCAGGCAACTCAAGAAGAGTACAGGGATCTCGTTAGGTCGTGCAGAGAGGAAATGAGAAAGGCAAAAGCCCAGCTAGAACGCAATCTGGCCGCTGTCATTAGAGACAACAAAAAATGTTTTTACAAATATATTAATGACAAAAAGAGAGCCAAGGAGAATCTCCATCCTTTATTGGATGCAGGGGGGAACATTGTCACCGAGGATGAGGAGAAGGCTGAGGTACTTAATGCCTTCTTTGCCTCAGTCTTTAACAGGCAGACCAGTTATCCTCAGGGTATTTGGCCCCCTGAGCTGGAAGACAGGGACAGCAAGCAGGATAAACCCCCCATAATCCAAGACGAAGCAGTCAATGACCTGCTACACCACCTGGATGCTCACAAGTCTATGGGGCCGGATAGGATCCACCTGAGAGTGCTGAGGGAGCTGGCGGAGGAGCTTGCCAAGCCACTCTCCATCATTTATCAGCAGTCCTGGTTAACGGGGGAGGTCCCGGACGACTGGAGGCTTGCCAATGTGACGCCCATCTACAAGAAGGGCCAGAAGGAGGATCCGGGGATCTACAGGCCTGTCAGTCTGACCTCGGTGCCGGGGAAGATTATGGAGCGGTTCATCTTGAGGGCGCTCACAAGGCATTTGCGGGACAACCAGGGGATCAGGCCCAGCCAGCACAGGTTCATGAGAGGCAGGTCCTGCTTGACCAACCTGATCTTCTTCTATGACCAGGTGACCCGCCTAGTGGATGAGGGAAAGGCTGTGGATGTGGTCTACCTGGACTTCAGTAAGGCCTTTGACACTGTCTCCCACGGCATTCTCCTAGAGAAGCTGGCGGCTCACAGCTTAGACAGGTGGACTCTGCGCTGGGTCAAAAACTGGCTGGACAGCCGGGCCCAGAGAGTTGTGGTGAATGGAGTTCAATCCAGTTGGCGGCTGGTCACGAGTGGTGTTCCCCAGGGCTCAGTTTTGGGGCCGGTCTTGTCCACTATCTTTATCAATGATCTGGATGAGGGGATTGAGTGCACCCTCAGTAAGTTTGCAGACAACACCAAGTTGGGTGGGAGTGTTGATCTGCTCGAGGGTAGGAAGGCTCTGCAGAGGGACCTGGACAGGCTGGATCGATGGGCCGAGGCCAACTGTATGAGGTTCAACAAGGCCAAGTGCCAAGTTTTGGGTCCTGCACTTTGGCCACAACAACCCCATGCAGCGCTACAGGCTTGGGGAAGAGTGGCTGGAAAGCTGCCCAGCAGAAAAGGACCTGGGGGTGCTGGCTGACAGCCGGCTGAATATGAGCCGGCAGTGTGCCCAGGTGGCCAAGAAGGCCAAGGGCATCCTGGCCTGTATCAGCAGTAGTGTGGCCAGCAGGAGTAGGGAAGTGATCGTGCCCCTGCACTTGGCACTGGTGAGGGCGCACCTCGAATACTGTGTTCAGTTTTGGGCCCCTCACTACAAGAAGGACATCGAGGTGCTGGAGCGTGTCCAGAGAAGGGCAATGAGGCTGGTGAGGGGTCTGGAGAACAAGTCTGATGAGGGGTGGCTGAGGGAACTGGGACTGTTTAGCCTGGAGAAAAGGAGGCTCAGGGGAGACCTTATCATGCTCTACTACCTGAAAGGAGGTTGTAACGAGGTGGGTGTTGGTCTTTTCTCCCAAGAAACTAATGATAGGACGAGAGGAAATGGCCTCAAGTTGTGCCAGGGGAGGTTTAGATTGGACATGAGGAAAAATTTCTTTACTGAAAGAGTGGTTAAACATTGGACCAGGCTGCCCAGGGAAGTGGTTGAGTCACCATCCCTGGAAGTATTTAAAAGACGTTTAGATGAGGCGCTTAGGGACATGATTTAGTGGGCATGGTGGTGTTGGGTCGACGGTTGGACTCGATGATCTTAGAGGTCTTTTCCAACCTTAATGATTCTATGATTCTATGATTCTATGTTTTGTACATGATTTAAGATAATAAATAGAAATGGATCATGCATGCACTGCAGTGGTCATGCAGAGTCATGAACCAGCTGAGCTCCAGCTCCCAATCTTGCTGGAGATGCTCTTGCAAGGACCCTTGCAACGGAGACTACTGCCAACATCCCAACAGTGACTGGCCACCCTGTACAAGAGATATCGTTCCCCATGTAAGCATTACCCCATGGAAAAGTCAGACACACTCTGAGTGTTTGTGCAACACCCATTCAATTCTCCGTTGAGCAGGCTAACTTCCAAAACCAAACTCCAGTGTTGCTACCAAAGGGACTTCAAAGACAGAATACTTTTTTTGTGTGGGTAGCATTTCTGTTTTCAACATCCATCTGAAGCTAAAGTAGCCCAAATCCATGTGATTAAAAAAATGTGTGTGGTCCAGGCTAACACAGAAACAAACTAAAACCAAAATAATAGGGAGGAAAAAAAGCAAAAAGGAATGGAACAAAAACTTAAGACATTTAGAAAGTATTAGAGTAATATTATTGTTTTTCCTTGCACACATTTCTGTCTGAGATGTTAAATATATTGCCTGGTGACCTGGAAATGAATTGGGAAGTTATAATGCTAACTGGACAGTTGAAGTTTTTAATTTCATTGGGTTTTATTAATGGCTTCACTTTTAATGAACTATTAGGATTTAATTCTGACTTCAGTTACCCATGAGTAAAAATCTGCATGGAAGTTTCAGGTTTGTTCAGATTTTACATTCATTTAGCGAAGATACATGACAAACAGATGACATTTTCCATGCAAATATTGGCACTTGTGTAAAGACAATGATCTTAGAGGTCTTTTCCAACCTCAATGATTCTATGATTCTATGACAAGGTGTAAGTGTAATAAACACAACAAAGAGAACACATTACTGCTTTGGAACAGTTTCTTCATATTTTTTCCCTGTGTCTTCTAGCATTTTCAGGTTATTTAATCTTTGCTAATTTAAATATTGCTACATAGCAATATTTTGTGCTCTTTTTAGTATATTTTGATATATCTTCCTCCCCAAGATGATACTCAAATACCACAAAGCAATAGGGAAAATTTAAGATTTCCTTAATATTTTCTTAAATTTCCGTATGTTTTGTAGTTTATGGAATAATGCTCCTTTAGGAGGCACGTTGGCAGGGGCAAAAGAGACTGGTTCAGTGGCATCAACCTCCTCTGCAGGGAGAGCTCCACCAGATGCACCACTGGGAAGACAAATTCTCTATAGGGTCCAAATTTCTGTAACTAAATAAAAAATCTCTAACGTAATTGTTTAAGATGAACTTCTGGAGCTCAATCATCACTGTTATTCTTTTTAATTCCCAGGAAAGAAAGGTGTGAAAGCTGTTCATTTGGAATAATGCTATGCCAGAGTACAGGACACTCCAGGTGCAAGGTAGAATGCCTCTGCAAATTTCTGGAGACTTTTATAACCTTTCAGGGACTCACCTTGCTCCATACACACCATGTTATCATCTGAAATGTTATCCTCTAGAGCAGGTTACACAGAAAAGTGCTAAGAGAAGGCAAATTTTTTGCCATAAGCCTTGAAAACCAATGAATAAAATATTAACAAGTACAAATCTATACAAAATCCAAACTGTAAACTTCTAGTGCCATGGGCAGCTTTCTGGGAATACAGGAAGTTAGAACAGGAAAGAAAACGTAATGAAGGAAAGGAAAAATCAGTATCAGATAAGTGAGGAGCCCTAGGCCAAAATTTTTATCTGGAATTAAGGCTTTTATCCTAATGAAAGTACACAGTCATAAGTTATCAAGACTATTATTGTTATTGAGGGCCCAATATAGGAACATTCTGAAAGGAAATACGAAGAAGTTAAAAGTTGTTTAGGGATAAAAATGCAGTCTTTATACGTACCAAAAAAAAAAAAAAAAAAAAAAAAATCCAAAGTCCTTGCTCTTTTAGATTGATGTGAAAACTATTTTTTATCCACTGAATTTCCTATTGCAGAGGAGCAGAGTCCTGTTGCTGCTAAGGTGACAGTTTCTAAACATAAATGTTCCACATTGTACTTTGTCTCTCTCTCACTGCCTCTGTCCCAGTGGAGGAACGTGGTTAAGCTGCTCTGTGACTCATTTTTATTAAGTAGGCCTCAGATGCATAGTGCTTAAATAGATGCCATTTTTTTTTTCTTCACTTTCCTCAAACTGGCGTCCTCATTTATCTGCCATTTAAGCACACAGTAGTGCTGTTGACTTAAGCAACCTCCATTGGCTTCAGTGGGAATACTTACATACTTAAAATTAAATTTCTTTAATACTTTACGGAACTGGCACTTAGGAGATAGACATTTTGTGTGTCTTCTTCCATGAATGAGGACTAGTAAATTGAGATCAGCTGTCATTTTTTTGCATACACGTGGCACCACTTTGTAGTTTATTATTGCTGTGCAAGGTGTTGGTAGTTAATCACAAGAATATATCTTTTCTCAGTTGAAAGTAGTAAAACAGCTGGCCTCAGGGTTGGTATCGGGAAAGCTGAGCCCGAAAGGCCTGATACAGCATAAGATCCCAGGATAGATGAATAACTCACCTCACAGCAAAAATGTTGGTATTCCAACTGCAGTTATAAGTAATGGGTGTTTTGAAGACAGTTTTTAGGAGAAAGTGTGAAAACTCTGGAACTGCTAACAGATGTAGGTCTGATGACAATAAAAGTTATAACCAAAAAAATAGCATAGTAAAGGGACAGCAATTCGTTAACATTGATTTCGATTCATGATCTTTAATGTTTAACCTTTAGTGGCAGAGCAACTCCAGATGTAGTAGTGAAGGTAATGTTTCTACCTCAGTTTTGGTAAGAAAAACACAAAATAAAAGAAATCATGAAGCAGCCAGTATTTTGGAAGAAAACTCCCCAAACACTGGATAACTGCTAATGTCTTACGATATTTTTCAGGCTTCACCACAACTTAACTATTGAAGCAATGCAGACACAAGCTATTTATATTGCTTTTCTTTTCCTTATCAGATTATAATCTGCTGTTTTGGCTTTGTTGTTTTTTTTTTTCAAAATCTCACTGATATAATTTGTTCTTCTCTATACAGTGATAACTTCTTTGCTTTAAACCTAATCTGGAAGTCAAACCTTACCAAATTGTAGCACGCTATATTGTGATAGACTGTTTAACTGACATTATAGTATATTAACTAATAATGATCATTGCATAATTACCTAATAAGATTACATTATTATTATCATCTATTTTTATTCTAATGTACTAATATAAGGTATTAAAAATCAGAAAATTAATACACCAGTAAACTGAAATGTGAGACTGATCTTGACAAACTACATGATTAAGATCTCACTAGGTTAACTGAGAGAAGAAAAATCCTCACAGAAATGAAGTGTATTAGGTGTCTGAAGGTGTTACAAAGCAGCTGCTAGAATTTTTCAGATATGCTGACTTCAGTTTCTGACCTAACCACCATGGAGTTTACACTTTAACTAATCCTGGAGAAAAAGCTTTTCCTCTTAAGATGCGCTACTACGTCATTGCTACAAAAGGTGAAACAAAATCATTGTGAATAGCTGCATTGGAAAGAGAACAGGGTGTACTTTTTTGTATATGATTATTCTATTGCATGTAGCACTTTTAATAGGAGATTCTGAATAAGTAATTAGGTGTAAACTTCACTTGTTTCATTTGGAGATTTAAATTCCTGTAAATCATTGCAAAGGTCACTTTCTGTGGATTTGCAATGAGGTCTGAATGTCACAAAGTATTTGTTATCTCCATACAAATAGTTGCAGGCAACATCTTTACTTTTTAATGCACTGACTTACATTGCTGATCTTTATCTCATCAAAATTACAGTAAGAATAAATGAATTTATAAACTAAAAATAAAGTGAACCTTATGTAAGTAATTCTACTACCAAAATATTAGCTATATTTAACAATGTTTTCATATTTTTGTTACTGTTTGACAGTTTTGGAATTAAGAGCAATGTAGGGTAAAGATGCCTTTAGTTTTTAAAGGAAGCAGAATTAACTGGAGTAATTTTACTCTGAAGGGTTTTGTAATACAAACGTGTTTCAATAGTCTGCAGATCACATCGCAGTTTACAAGTAATTTATTATCTATTTGTATGGCATTGCATTTCTGCAGCTTTAAACTCTTTCTGAGATTTGAAAAAGTAAGCCGTGCTGTGATCTGCATCAGTGTTAGTGGTGACTCAAGCGTATTAAACACAGACAACCCAACTTCTCTTGTACGTGCCTAATAATGAAACTTAGTGGAGGTAGAATAACAGCTATCATCCACACACAAAATGTTGCTGGATTGATGCTCAGACCCCAGGTGACTTTACCATTAAAAAAACATTTTAAATTACTCCTTATTAGTTAAAACAAAAGGAAAAGAAAAGAGAACCAAAATTTATTCTGTAGTCTTCAGCAGTCTCCCAGAACTCCTAGATGTCATTTCTAGTCACAATAGGAATTCATTTTAAAAGATCAGTTGATTAATTTTAGAAACTGTATTTCTTTAGTTATGTGTTACTCATAACATTCATATAAAAGCTGATAACGGTTATCCGTTATATCCGTTATATCCCAGTTATGTATCCCAGTACAATTTAAAGGTAAGCAAAGTGTCACAAATTGAAAGTGATACTTCTTTAGCTCATTGATTGATTTTTATATTGGGTCTGAAGGAGAACTTTGAAAGAAAGGCCAAATTCTGTGAAATTCCAGTGGATAACAATATTTTCTTCACTTGCTCAGAAATGGAAAAAGTATTTATACTTTCCAGCTGCATTACTTCAAAATGTGTGTATATATATACATATATAAAAGAATACACATTTATATATATTTAGATAACTGATGTATAGGAAAAGAAATCCCAGTATGAATAGTCACATATTTAGGTTGCATACTGATGTTGTGAACATAAGATGGTTAATGCAGTTACATGAATCAGGGTAAATGTAATTATCCCAAATTAATGTATCAGAAAATGGAGACAAATTGTTTGAGGAAAAGATCACAGAGGCAGCTAACATGCAGTTCTCCCTGCTCTGCCTGTATTCTGGTTTGTCTGTGAATAAGACAGGAAAAAAAAGGTAAGTTTTCTTTTCTTGCATAGGGAGGTTTAGGGTACAAAGTTAGACTGGCTGAAGCCCATTGCAGTTTTGCCAGTGACTTAGTGCCAGGGTTTCACCTTCAAAATGGGCTTTTCATAAAGTTCTTCTGAGTCAGAAGAACTTTGCTCCCAGTGAGGCAGAGGCAAATTTTGCTGTTGCTTTCAAGGGGTAGAAAGTAACTGTCAATCTTTGATAAATGCTGTAGAAAGTCCCACCTAAAACACATACCTTTTTTTACTTCATTCTCAGTTTTGAATAACTGTAGTGTTGGCCCAATTTACAGACTAATGGTTCAAAATACAGAGGTTTCTCAAGCTTATAATAATTTTGGTAATGGCAACACAGGTCATTCATACATTGCCCAGCTGTTCTGTATCAGAATAATTGTGAGCAAGATGCTTGGGAAGTCTCTCTGCTTGTTAAGACTCTTGAGGTTGTCAGCAGGAGTGCTTGTTTTGATGTGAACATCTGTGCCGGACTAAGAGACACCAGCCTGAAGCTGCTGAGCGGCCATCAGATGGTAAAAATGGCTTTTAGCCACTTCTGACCTTATCAAGATCAGCCTCTGCCCAGTGAAAGCTTTTACAGCTTTCCTCCAGTGTTTCACAAAGTCTACTCTCTAATTCATTCATAAAGGTTATCTATAATTTTTTAATTTACCATGCTCTCAGAGAGACTTTATTCCAGGTCATTATTATTTTTTTTTTCCTGAGTAATTGCAACACTCTTCCCTGCATACTCTCTAGTTCTTCTGAAATATTGTGTATAGTCTGTAAAGGATTTAAGAACACCTCAGCCAAAACTTCCACCCTGAGAAGAGAGGAATAATCCCTTCAAAATTTGAGCAACTTTAAGCCCTTCAGTCTGACAGTGGTAAAAGCAGCAGCAAACATGTTAACTACAGCTTTGAAAATAAAGCTATTTTTTTCCAAAATTTATAGCTTGAAATTTTGAAATATATTACCATTTTCCTCCCAGAAGCTTCACTGTCAGTTACTAAGTAAAACCATCATTAATCACAAGTAGCTATAGTCATGTGCTGATTGTAATTTGGTCACACTGAGCAAAAGGCGAATGATATAGAATACTATTAGCAATGATGGTTTTAATGTAGACATTTATCATTGATTCAGGTTCACTTGATATGACTTTAGGATAAAACCAGGGAAAAATTGCCTCGCTGTTGAAAATTTTATTGCTATTAAATCATAATTTTGGCAAAGATGTGCAAATAAGACTGGCAGAGCTTTCCTTTCCCATTTTTCCTCTCCTAAAAGACACAATTACAGAGGACTCAGAAGAACCCAGATGCAGTGCAATTAGAAAAGTGAATGCTGATTAGTTGTCATCTAGCTAATAGCTAATAATAGAAGCACAATTTTTGGCAAGCTATCTATTTATAGGAGTCATCCAGCTTACCCAGCTCATCAGAATAGGTAGGATCCTATAGGAGAAGGATAGATCTATATGCACTTTCTGAAAAGGCTTTATTCCCCCCCACCTCATAAAACTCTTTCAAACAGCCCTGCACAACAGTGCCAGTGGCACTGAGACTGATGACACACTTAAGAAAATTTTCATTATTTAACTTTATTCCAAGGTATCAGCAAGAAATACAAGGCAATTGTAAGTTTGTGTAACAGAAGAAAAAGAAGAAAACCAAAATAATTATATGCTTTTCTTGTAGAAAATATACTATGCTGTGTGTGCTAAGCACCATTTCTCTTCTCTGTGGTAACCTTAGAGTTGTAAAACTGACAGGAGCAACACAGCATAGAAATACATCTATAATTCAAAATTACCATTAAACCTTGAACGTGATCTAGATCTAGCTGAATTCACAAATATATATGGTCTTGGAATTGAGTCCTAATTCTCCATCAAGAAAGAAATATGCCATTTTACATAGAAAAAGACAGAAAATCAAATGTGTGTCATTCCTTGTTTTGGCTTTGACTCTGAGGGTAGAATCCAGAAGGTCCATCTGTGGCTGCAGGAGGGCCAAAATGTAATGGCCCTGAGTCTATTCAGGCGGGCAGGTGCACGCTGGGAAGAAGAGGTTACTGTACAACGTAAACCTGAGGTACGTGATAGGACTCTCCGGGGAATTGTCTAAGGGAGATTTAAAGCAGATTGGAGGGTGGGAGAGAGAGACAGAGAGAGGGAGAGAGGCTTAGTTAATGAGTTTGTAAATGTCACAGATCTGCAGGTCACAAATACCATCTGGATTCAAAGAATCACTTGCAACTAATACAGCCCATGAAGGTTTTTCCTTTTCCATACTTTTTTTTGTTGTGTGTTGTTTTATGCAATGAATGAGTTGCATAGCTGAATGTTGTCTGCAAACGCTCTGACCTGTGTTTAGAGTTCTGTGGAGACCACGTCCATAAGCCAGCATGTGTGAAAGAAACTGTGGTAGTATTTATCCAGAAGAAAAAACTTCACTATTCAGTAGCAAAGTAGGAATCTTTCTGTAGTCTTTTTGGATAACCATGCTTTGAGAATTGTCACTTTTTTGCATGTTTTTACAGGGAAGCTTTTTTTACCCAATATTAGGAATTATTTTCTATTAAATTCTAATAGTATTTGGGAATAAAGTCCTATGTGTTAGTAGCCTAGATAAATTCTTGAGGACTTTTTCTTAAGGCTGTGACCAGATAGTACTCTCATGATTAAACAACAGCAGTGCATTTCCCTTCTGTTTGGTGTCTTAAAGCAGTTACACAGTTACTGAATGCTGAAGATTAACTTATCAAATAGGCTAATCAAAACTTATTAGTCTGTTTTTTGTAGATAGGTTTTCCCCATTTCAATATACACCGCACATATTTTTTGTTCTATTTATCAACCCATTTGGAATGCATTTCTACATTTTATAAAGAAAACTGCTTTGTAGGACATTACTCATGGGCACATTTTTAGCTTTGAAATCAGCTGTGCGATGCAATATGTGTAACGTAGAATAATCTTTTAGATTCCTGCTGGCTGGCACTGAAATGAATCTTCAGATTCATTGTTTCCACCTTACTGAAGGAGTCCCTGAAGATTACGTGGAAAACAATTCTGTCCTGATGTCTAACACAGTTCATATAAAAACTCCAACTCATAGTGACATTGGTGAACTCCAGCAGTATGGTACACTGGATAATTTTGTATATACTGTATATTAACGAAGTTTGACAAATTTAGTCCTTTGCTTAAAGCTTTCTAGGACGTCAGGCTGCCTCACTGGGCAGGCAAAGACTGATAGCTAGTGAGTGATGGTGTAAGGCAGCATATGTTTTGGAGATACAGTGTCTCCTGTGAGAAAATGGGGAGTGGTCTGCTTCATTACACCTTACAAAGCTGTAGGAAGTGTCCCATAAGTCCAACCTGACCATATGCAAAGGTGCCAACAATAGCCAAGTCTCATCCAGAACCCGTAGCATTTCCAAAGCAACCGAAACTGACGTCTACTACTTATGCTGTGAGAGATAGGGCTATGAATGGGTTGCAATCCCATTTTTGTTGTTATGTCTGATACATAAATAAAAAAAGGCTCTCAAAAAATTAACTCTTCACCAATCATCAGGTTATTTAAATTTATAATCCTCGAAATGTGTGTTGTTCTTACTGCATATTCTGCAAGTGCTGTTCTGAACCTTGCTGCATGTTTTTTGAGATCTGAGTTTGTTGGGTTTGTTTGTTTGGTTGGTTGGTTTTTGTTTGTGCAAAATTAAGGAAAACACCATCATATTTCCCATATTATTAGCTGATCCATCTGAGTCTGGTAGAGTAAGACTGGAGTTGTTGTTGTTCAGGAATGATTCTTCTCTATTTGTGTCTGAGTGCCATGTAGTTGGAAGTGTAGTTAGAGGGTTTTGCTCTTAAAAAATCATGTTAGAACTGAATTTTAAATTATTTTCCCACAATTATTTCTGTTGCTGAAGTCACACAGGGAGACCTTTGGATCTCCAGTGATCCAGCTAGAGAATCATGCTGATTTTGGCAGCTCCTTTGGAGACAAAACCTTCCCTCAAAAGCACGAATATATGTGTAATTGGCCCAAGTAGAACCTGCCCACAAGCATCCAGTTACCGACTTTGCCCTGTGCTCTTTATCTGATTACAGGAGAGCCAGCAGCCATTAACAGCACTGAGCTAAAATCCCCAAGCAACTTCAAGGCTCTGATGATTTACTAAAACCTTTAACAATACAGTTATGCTTCTGTATGTTTTTCCTGTCACTGTTGCAACTGTGGTTTATATAAGGAGTGCCTGTGACCACTTTGGAAATACAGACTATGTTGTGCAATCAATTCTGAGCTGTTCTGCTCGCGGTGTACTTTGATGAATAATACTCACTTCTCACAGAGAGACATTCCCAGCAAGCTCGGAATTTGGGAGGAAGAGGAAAAACCCAACCCTGTCTACTTCTAAAACTGTTTCTGTTGTCTGGTGAAGGTAACCACCAATTTGTGTGTGGTGGCATGCTTCCACTGCACGCTTCAGAAAGGTCTTGACGACTGTAGGCTGCTGTGTTCTTGCCCTTTCCTAAGCCCATAACAAAAGGACACGTTGCTGGCACCTATATCTATAATACTACAGGTCCTGTTTAGATGCTAGATTAAAATAACCCTTGGGATAACATGAGTCTTAAGTGTATTTAAAGTCCTTGGAATGTGTTTAACTGAAAGAAGTTGGAGGTGTGATTGACAATCATTACTAATAGGTTTAACCTATGCCAAAATTTCTGTTTGAACAGGAGCATTGCCTGTACTAAACTGTCAGTTTGAAAGCCATGGAAAAGTTCGATTAATGTCTTACAGATCAGCAGCCATTGAGGCTAGGGATCCATACACTTGGAGCTTTGTAGAAACTTCTTTCCTTCTTTTGTTATCTTTGCAGGCTTCTTGTACGTATACAGCCTGAATAAAATAATCCTGGCAAAGATGCAACCTAACCCCTGTAATATCCAGACTCCTCTAATCTTCAAATATAAGCTTAATAGTGTTTTCTCTTGTAATGGCTCTTCATTTGAAGATGCTACTCATGTCTTCAACTGTTTCGTACTCTCCTCTTACTTTGTGTCGAATTAATCTGTTCCCTAAAACATTAAGATTTATGGTTCCTTGCTTTCTTCTTATCATCTCCAAATTAGTAATGGGGGTTGCTGATAGTAATTAGTAATGTTGGTATATTATTATAATTGTTAAAATTTAAACAAAAACTTTCATTGTGATTTTCACCTTTTAGATAAAATCTGAATCTCGGACCACGAGCAAAAAAGCTTTTCATTTTCCTGGGCTTTAAGGGTTCTTTCATGGTGGTTGTCGTAAGCAAGTGATTAGCTATTAAGCTATCACTGCTGAATTGTATATAAGACACGAGAGATCTTTCCTAATGGGGGAGTTAGATTAAATACGACATCAGATACTACTGTGTGTGGTATTTAAGGCTGGACAGAAGACAAGAATTCATTTTTGCCAAATCATATAAAGATTTCTGGGCTTGGTTTTGTCCCACATTGGACAAATCCCAGACCTTTTAAAGCCAGTGGAATGAGAAAGTGAAACTGGATTTCACACGTCCCTGTATTGTGAGCACGAGCCTGCAAAGTTAGTCTCCTAAAATGTTAGGTTGGCACTGTCCCATCTCATTTAAGGACTGACTGATCATTAGGTTCTCCTGGGAGGAGAGATGTCACCACACTCCAGCAGTAGTCAAAGCACTTACCTGGGGAGAGAAACCTCCTGCTTCAATCTTTCTGTGAAGCCGATGGGGAAGTGATTTGATCTTTGATTCTTCTGCATCCTAGGTGAGCGCTCTTCTCATGGTGTCTTTGCCTCCCACCAAAATCCTTACTGTGGAATAACTGCAGACTAGTCTTGGTTTAACTACTGGTAAAAATTATTCTTTCAATGATGGCAGCAAACAATCTGCACAATGGCAGGCAGCAAAGAGTGTGTTTTCACCATGATAAATGGAAATGTGGACATGTTAACACGTATTTCCTATTGTGTCAAGAATAAATTAGTCCCTCTTCTCCATTCCTTCACTACCCCAGCTTGGAAGTTTGCCTTGTGGAGAACTTCCTTGGGATTTTGTGGAAAACTGCTTGATAGGTGCTTATAGGTGATTCTATCCTATAAGTACCTTTTCAGCAGAGTATCAAACTAGATGGCAAGCTATACCACCAAGACAAAGTTAGCGGATTAAATCCCAATCATGCTTCTGAAAAGAATCCCTATTTAGTGATCCTCAGAGTGAAAACTGTGTGTACGCAAAGTGATGTGAAACACAAAAGGCAAAAAATATCTTCCACACTGAAACTGCAGCTTTCTGAAAGCCAGCGGGATTTTGTGTGGGTGATAAAGTTTACACAGTTAGAGCTTTCTGAAAACAAATCCTTTGAGAGAATCTTCTGCTGTGACTATAAAGTACGTTAAACAATTTTTAAAACCCTTGAATTCTAAAGATGTTATTGGATCAAATAGAGTTATATTTATTTCTAGCAGTACCAATTTTTCTGTGTTATCTTCTTTTAAGAAAAACCCTTTTGACTTATCTCATGCTGGATAAATGTCTTTTATTAACCAGAAATTTCTTGTTTTGAGACATTCTAGAAGTGATAGAACTGTTGTAATAATATTAAATGCCATTACATAATACAATCTCACAAAACCTAGTCAAAGAAGAGATCATCAATTAATAGCAAGAGGGAAAAATCCAGTGAATTTGCTGTGTAACAGTTACTGATCATGTGTCTATCTTCTTTTTATAACTCACTTGATAGGAAAATGGATCAACTATTTGCTGCTAAATTCTTCCATTTTCTCAATATCTAAGAATATGTAAAAAGCTACTTTTGCTCACCAATTCTTGATTTGTGAATTATGAAAAAGCTGGAAGAGAAGCTTTTTCCCTAAAGGCCCTTGGATTAAGCACTTCTCAGTCTAAATATTCTTTGGCTCTTTGCCATTCAGGCTTTATCAATCATTTGCACTTATATAGCACTTTGCAAACACTGTTAAAGTTATGTCTTGCCTCATTCCTGTGTGGAAGGTAAATATCACGCCACATTCATTAGAAAATGTAGATGGATTTATGTAGACACTAGAGAGAATACAGTTAACCACAAAGTTTTCTTATACATACTTGTCTGTGTTTTTTCCCTCATTTTGTACTTTTGCAGAGAACAGGATTGCCATGTCATTTAGCAGATGTGCGTATGCCTACAGATCGAACCCATTCTAAGTGCGTAGGAATATATATATGTATATAGTCAAAGCATGATGACTCTCGATTTATGTTGGTGCAACCCCTTTGAAATTATAATGCCATGGTAGGCCATGTTCCGCATCTTCTGCCTGGGACATAGTTAGCATTCCTGCAGTAACCTTCTAGGCTATCCTAGTCACTGAAGTGTGTTAAAGTAGTGATATTGCCCACTGAAAAATGAAACATGGGTGTTAGGACAGGGTTAAGAGCTGGATTGGAACCTGTTACTTCCTTGCTCGTATTGGCAGCTTATGGGGAATGTCAGAACTGCCCAGTGTTAATTTATTTAAAATATATACTAGCCTTCATATGATATGCATAGACAGATAGAGTGGAAGAGAGCATACTATAGACATATGTGTGTATATATACATATATATGTGTATATAATGGAACATATGCAGTACATTGAGCTTTATGCTTTTCTTTGTATGCACTAAAAGGCATTTTTACCCAGAGAGTGCATTCCAAAATCAGTGTGTTACAAAAAGCAAGATTTATTTATTCATATTTATTCTTAACAAATTTTAAGAATTCCTGAATAACTCTTCCTCTCCTCCCCCGTGCCCCACTGGTGCTATTTTCTGGGCTATGTTGAAAGTGGTGTGATACAAACTTCCCAGCTGAGGGAGGTGTCAAAAGGGAGAGATGGGAACACATAATTAATCTGGCTACGCATTGCATCCCTGCATCCTGTGCTGATCCTCGCCAACACACTGGAGCAGGCTTTTCCCTCGTGCCCCCATGTGCAGCGTGGCAGTCCCACACGTGTTCCCCAGCAGCTCCACCAGTCCCAGGTGCTTCCACTGAAAAAGGGGGGAAGCACAGTCTAAGTATTGGGGGGAGAGAAGGCAGTTACTTGGAGGTGCAGGATACAAAAAGGTTTTATTGAAGGAGGCCTCCCAGTTGTTTACTTTGCTGTATCTTTCTCCCCTTTGGGAAGGTTGAGGAGGCTCAGCCAAAAGCACTCACCTTCTGGAAGCTATGGCTTTTCATGTTGCTGTGGATTTCTCTCATATTCCAAGCCTGTTTGCTGGACTCCCTCTATTACCAAGAATTTAAAAGAATAAGTAAGGAAATAAGAGAAGAGAAAACATCTGATGCCAGACCAAAATATTTTTGTTACAGTTCTGACTGCTATGTTTGACCTGCTAAATTGAATACTAAAATGGGGCCAGGTAGGTCAGAAGTCCTCTTTTGCACTTCTGGCTTCTGATTTAGAAGAAATAATGGTAACCCTCTGTTGTGGTTTAACCCGGCAGGCAGCTAAACACCACACAGCCGTTTGCTCACTCCCCGCAGTGGGATGGGGAAGAGAACAGGGAAAAAAAACCCTAAAATTTGTGGGTTGAGATAAAGACAGTTTAATAGGGCAGAAAAGGAAGGGAAAATAATAATAATAATAATAATAATAATAATAATAATAACAACAACAACAACAACAACAACAACAACAACAACAACAACAACAACAACAATAACAACAACAACAACAACAACAACAACAACAACAGAATATACAAAATAAGTGATGCACAATGCAATTGCTCACCACCCACTGGCCAATGCGCAGCCAGTTCCGGAGCAGTGGTCACCCCAGCCAACTCCCCCCAGCTTTATATACTGAGCATGACGTCCCATGGTATGGAATACCCCTCTGGCCAGTTTGGGTCAGCTGTCCTGGCTGTGCCCCCTCCCAGCTTCTCGCTGGCAGGGCAGGAGAGGCTGAAAAGCCCTTGACTAGTGTAAGCACTGCTTAGCAACAACTAAAACATCGGTGTGTTATCAACATTATTCTCATGCTAAATCTAAAACACAGCACTGTACCAGCTACTGGAAAGAAAATTAACTCTATCCCAGCTGAAACCAGGACACTCTCTCAGTAAAATTCACAATAGCAATGCCATTCAGTAAAGGATCAAGACCTCTTTTCTTTAACCTGCTAGCAATTTGTCTTGGCATAAGTGTTAATTACTAGCCAAGGTTTGAAAAGCATTGCTTATGATTTTTTTTTTCCCCCTTTGGCATTTAAAAGTTTGTTTTCCATCTTTTTTTCCATCCAGCAAGCTAGCTCTTTTAGTAATATATATTTATTATTTTTATTAGTATACATTCAATAACACTACTATCTGCCTAGGGTTTTTTTTTGATGTATTTCAGTGTAGATAACAGTTATCTCAATTGCTATCTACAACATAATTAATACTCAGACAGGATTAAAAGAGAGGGCTATCTGGAGCTAACGTCATTTAATCTAAATGCTATGATTGAGTTTTAGTGCTTGATTTACAGAAAATTAATATGAAATGGTCATTAATTTCACCAGGAATGAAACATCTCTTTTCATGAGGAAAACCAAGATGTTTTATTTTTGAGTTGAGCATTTTATTTTTCAGTTCTGCCAGCAAACCCCAAAGCAGTTATTCATAGAGCTCTTGCAATGAGTATCCTGATCATGTTTCAGAGTCTGATTTTCTTGCATATTTCTTGCAATATAATAAACTCCATTATTCTCAGCCAATAAGTTCTCTTCCCCATTCCCAGCTGCAAAGAAGATATTTATGATTCAGGCTATTGTCGTTCATGCCCTACATATACAGTGTTGGACAAGCGTTTTTTCCTTTTTTTTTTTTTACCCAGCCACCCACCCACCACAGTGACTTTACAGAGTAGACAATAGAAATTCCACACTCTATTTTCTGGGAGTTCCGTTCTCCTGTTCAAACACAAGACTAGGAAACTTATACAATGGTAAAATATGACCTTTATGGGTTTTTTTTGAAAGCAGTTTCAGAGACCATATTCACTCCCTCAGTTTTGCAGTGTTTCAGGGAACATTTTGATCTTTCTGGAAAGGAAACAATGCCAGTGAGGTTGTGTCATCTGTCCGTGCTACAAGGGCTGGGTAGAGGACACAGGCCTGAAGTGAAGCCCCATGAGAGGAAAATGCAAGTTGAACATAACACCTAACTGCTTCAGGGGAAAAGAACCACTTGGCCAGTTGTTATGTGCATCATGATGATTGGCACCTGCCAATCGATACTTGCACATCTCTGGCCGGCTATCAAGCAGGTAGGGCTCATGAGATGAAGCTGTGAGCAACACGGGAGTTTCACGTTATGTGTGAAGTACATGAAGGAGAAGTAAAAGTCTTGTGGAAGGGTGCAAGAAGTGCAGCTGGGGAGGCAGGAGACAGGGAATGCTGTCCTTATTGCTGTGGTAAGGGCAGAAGGTACAAAAACGTAGACTTCACAAGTTCAGCTGCCTCCCAGATCCAACTAGCAAAAGTCTGTTATTCCAGATGTTAGAATCTGTGGTTAAATACACTGGTATCTCCATCAGTAAGTATGTTAGGTATGAAAAAAATGTGTAGCAAAATGGATTTTGCATCTATTTAGTGTATAGGTTGTACATATTATGAAAGCAAGTGAGCAAGTACAAGGAGGGGATGATTCTAAAAGGGAACATGGCAAGGCAGGAGCTCTTGCAGGTATGTGAGGGGTCAGTTACTCTGCCAGAAATCAGATGAAATATACTGTTATCTTTTATAATTTTATAGCTTCTCCTTGTGTACGTTCTTGGTACTACTTTCTTATATATTCTCTCTGACACACCACGTTCATTTATTTCCCTATCAGTTTATTGTCATGCGTAACATGCACTATTGCTTAGTTACCAATTAGTCACAGCACTCCAATGGGATTTACAGTTGCTTAGTCCATGGGTAAATTTGGCCCATGCCGTCTGCCCAGCTGGACATGGATAAATTAGGAGTGAACTTATTTTGTATAGGTATGATACAGTACATTTGATCTAAAACTGGCTATGAATTAAAAAAAAAAAAAAAAATTCCCCAAATGCTTGATTGAAGTTTGAGGGGTAAATTTGCAAAGATGTGTGTGGGCAGTTCCATGAGTAAATCTTATTATTGTTAACAGGACTTGGGTATTTATCTCCCCACACAGCATTTAAAATCTCTCAATAACAATAATAATTAAAAAAGGCCCACTAATGTCATAACAAGTGTAAAGAACAAATTTGCAAAATTATCTTCTCCTCTTCTTTCAGATTTGGATTAACGGAGAGTGGGTCATTCGCAGTATTTTCCAAATTCAGGTAACAAACTATCATATATTTGCTCTATTCCATGACAATTGAAAAGTTTTAACTTGCTATGTAACTTTGTGGCAGATCTGTTCCAAATAACAGAATCTGCTTAATCCCCATGATATCACTTAGGCCCTGATCTTGCAGTCACATTTGCACAGATGGACTCCTGTATCCAGACTGAGCCCACATATGCCAAAGAGGCTCCACACAATGAAGGCATTGGCTCATGGAAATCCAATTGCAAGATCAAGACCTTAATTCCCTTTAGTTTTGTCTCTTCCTAATGAGAGCTGTCAATTACTTACAGTAATTTGGTGGGCAATGGATGTTAATGGGACGAGATTTTAAATATGCTATTTCAAAATTATATGAATAAATCATACAAATTTCTTTGCCTGTCTTTTACCATATGTCCTCCTTCAAATCCATACAATTTGTTTTACATCTGTTAAAAGAGGCACATAATGTACAGGTAATGCAGCTGACTTTGAAGTACTTTAAAGGTGATGCTTCAACTTTTCAATAATTGTCACAAAAGAGATCTTTTAGGTAACAATGGAATTGTTAGATTTGAAAAGAAAGTTATGGATTTGCTGGTAAAGATGCTCCGTTCTGTTCTTTCTTTTTTATGTTGCCAGTACTCACTTGTGAAACGAAACTTTCTACACTAAATTGCTTTTAATTTGCACATCAGAGGGAATGAGACTGTAATGTTTATTTTGGTTATAAGGGTATGATACCCCCCTCCATTCCTCATGTTTAAGGTTGGTGTCATTTATTAACATCAGTAGAAATCTGATGGGGTATCTATCATTTCCTCATAAGGCAGATATCATGCAAATAGTTGGTTTTAAAATGCAGATTTTAATCCATTTTCCTGAATTTAATGCAACCTTATGCAAACGACATATTATAATATGCATCTTAGTATGCCAGGCACTGGATGTCTCCTGTGGAAAAAACAAGCTTAAGTTAGGCAGATATGCCTTCACACTGCTGAGTGCTCAGTTGCTGGATCAGGTCAGTGTCAGACAATTACAGGTTCCGATATTTTAAATAGAGTCTTTGCAGAGAGCACCATTAAATAACTGCACAGATCTATTCATTTTTCCGAGCAGAGGCAATAATTGGTAACTGTTGGCATTACGTACAAACACTGTGTTCCTCCAAGAATAGCCCAGTGTGATTAGCTCTCAGTAGATCGGCTGTTCTTTTACGAACTCTCTTGAGTGGCTTTTTGTCTATACGCGTTTACAGATAAAGCCACTGTAACTGAGCACAGCTGATGAGTCATCTCACTGAGTTCGGTACATCTGTTCCAAAACAGTTCATTGTTTTCTTGAAAAAAGAACAAACTTCTATTTTTAAGAAAGTCTGGGTTCACAACATTGTTATTAAGAAAAAGCTCAGGCAGACATCTTATAATCTTAGCCTGTGACATGAAGAACACTCCCGCTTCAGTCTAACAGTAATACTTAGTCTATAAATGCCTTTTTGACATTGTTTTTCTGTCTGTTGACTTTTCTCTCTCTTACCTAAATGCAGAATTCAAACTGTTTTCTTCCCTAAATCACATTTTAGTTCCAGGGATTAGGGATGATTCAAAAGTAATTGAAAGCAGAATGCAGCTGGAGTGCTCATCTAGTTCATGTATAATAAGGACTCTTACCACTTCTGCCCATTCCTGGTCTTTTGAAATGCAATATTTCAGCAGGCTATTCAGTTCACACTTCTTCAAACAGCCATGGATACTCACAGCTAAAAGGCCAAGAGTTTAACCTTTTATTTAAAAATAGACAACTGTGTATCTCTGCACTATTGAGGAGTCTGGAAGGATAATAAAAATGTATCCTTGAGCTAAATCATGTACTATGTCTTAAAATTATTAATTAAAATGGATAAATTTAGATCTATGGCTACTGGGGTACTATAAGAGAATACTTTAACTTGCAGCTCTGGTGGGTAGAACTTAAATGTTTCCAGCTTGTTTAATATTGATTTAACAATCATCAGAAGAGCTTTAATGCTCACAAATTAAATCATTTGTTTAAATATTTGTTTAACTCTTAGACACTAATGTCAACTTGATGATTGCTAACTCAGTAGTTGAATAGGATCAAAATTTGGGAATTGAGGATATAAGGCTCATCAGTCGTAGCAAAACTGGAGTATAATGGATTCTGCCTTTGAGCTGGGAAATGGACTTCTTGACTTCACAAAGTTCCTTGTACTGCTCTGCAAAGATCAGACTCTCAAACACTAAACCATAACACTTTTGCAAGCAGCAAGATTTTAATTTTCACAGTGAATATATCATGGATTTATTGAGGCTTTTAGGACAGTAACTGGAGCAAACTTTCTTAGTAAAATGACAAAAATGAGCATACAGACATAAGTGTTGGTAATTAACAGCATTCTTTGGAATAGTAATTAAAAACATCCACAGCTGCAGATGCTTTCTAAAAGATCAAACCAGGTGAAAGGGAAATTATAATGGTGGAATGGAGAACTGGTCTGAAGAGTTGGATGGAGCCATAATTGCATCTCTTGAGGGGAGGTGTTAATTGTTTGCAACACAGAGTTACAGGCAGAGTGAGGAAGGGACTTTTTTTCTTCCTCTTTGGAGCTTAAAGTAGAAAATAATATTTTGTTCACCACAATACTGCAAGAATCGGTCAATTTCTCTTTCTGAAAATGTCCCTTGGACTTTCAGTTATGTCTCTGGCCTGCTGCATTTAGATATCAGTATTACAAGAGTCCATAAGATTTCACAGGAAGATAAGACTGGTGAACACCACCTGCATCTTCACATTCAGTCTCTTTCCAGGCAAGGATGTCATAAAATCTCATAAACAGATCAATTGCCAAGTAAAAGCTGACCTTTTAGAAACCGCTGGCCATATAGGGAGGCCATTGAGAATCTTGGTGTTCTTACAGCTGGAAAACAGCAAGCTTAATTTTATTCATGGACAAATGTCCTTGTGTTGACATTGTCCTTTAGCTTAAATAGCTGTCCATCTTGATACAGTTATGTATTGTAGCCATGGTCCTTCACTAAGCTAAAGAGCTCAAGCTTTTTTACCTTATTTGTTTAATCTTTCTTCTGGTAGAGTTAGTCGTCCTCTTTCTTCTGAGATCAGAGCACGCTACTCCGGCTGGCATCTTTGCAAAGCCTCTCACACAGCATTCAGTGATTTCCCAGGTCCCTTGGATACTGAAAATGGTGAATGTGGTGTTCATGTTGCTGCTCTTGAAAATGAGAATGCAGGGTTATTTGTTTCAGAAAGCATCTCCAGGTTTTGTTTTTACATTATAAAACCTTCAGCAGTTAGTTAGTGTTTTGAGATGTAACACCTTGGCCAGCTTGACACTCCCACAGCTTTGCACAGCTGAGGGAAGTAAACTGAAGTATCCTCAGTAAAAATGAGATGTTACGGGTGCCCTTGTGTCAGCAAAGGAGTCTTGAACCTTGAATTTATTCCCTTCCTGGATTGTCTTTTGCCCTTCACAGTCTAGATTTATTAACCTTGCACACTGCAAAGTTTGTATTTCTAATCTGTCCAATCTTAGGAAAAAACACTTGTTGACAGGTATAGAAACTATTAAGCCCAGTTGGCCAAGTACCCATTTATTTTATACTTTGGTTTCATAGGAAAACAAGGTTTACATGGTTATGCTGCGTGTGTGGCTACATGTAACTGCATACACATATCAAAACTGTCTGTCCATTTGTCCCCCACACCTACAGAACAACTTTTGAATTAGTTTCCTGATTCCAACCAAATTTGACTGAAGGGTAAAGTTAACACAGATTATGAAGTTCTTGCAGGATTTTGTGAAAGTAGGTAGGAGGGTAAAAGGTGGGTATCAATTCCCTTCCAACTGTGGGAAAAACTGCACTGTGAATTCAGGCTTTATGAGACACCAAAGACTCTATGCTCAGGAGAAATACTTTATGAATGCTCAACCTTGGAAAAGTTTCAAGAACAGGTTATATCTTTGTAGACTCTGATATCCATAAGAAACCTAGTTTCCTTTGTCTTGGAGCTCGGGGAGCCACTTTGTAAACTGTGTTAGAATCAAGCAAAACTGTATGTCTTAAATATTTGACTAAGTATTCTGCTCTCACATCATGTAGGTATGTCTCTCTTGAGTTCTTCTGAACTCTTGCTATTTGTTAGTCTGAATAATCAATCACAATGTATCTAATACTTATACAAAATCACAACTTCCACATCTGGCTGCTTGCCTGTGCACCTGATGATTTCTCTGGAGAACCTGTATAAATTAAAGACAGAAAAGTAAAGGGTCTTGTAGAAGTAAAAGCATCACAAATATACTTAAAATACTTACAGTTCAGAGGAAAAAATATATAGTCTTTACACTTGGGGTTTAGCTGAGGATTTATTCAAGGAGCCAGAAGAGAACTGACAATAGCGTAAAAGGAACAGGAAGAAAGAATCACAATTGTACAGTACGAACAGAGAAGTAAGAATGAATAAAACCATCTGTCAAGCTCATGAGTTTTAGTGCCTCTGGAGAATGCTGTGACCATACCCCTTCCCCCAGGCTTGGTCATTAGCAAACTTTTTACTTGTGAAAACTGTAAAAGTCTGTATAGTGACTGTGGTAAAGTGCAAGGCACAGAGCAAGTGAAGTAAGACTTTTAGATCAGCTAGAAAGCGCGCGTGTTGCTCTGTTAGTCATTTTTTTAAAATGTCTGAACTGTCATTACTGAAAACTTTCTCCTGTCAGAGAATTTCTGTATCTCTGACTTCTCCCACCACATCGTGTGCTTTTGTTAGAGAAAGGAAACAAAGTTCAAATAAACAAACAGCTCTATCTATGATATTTTAGTTGCACTGTTGTTAATTGGGCAGGGATTTGGGTTTTTGCTCACCGGTTGTAACTCTCAGTGTCTCATGTGTTTTTGTTTTTCTTATTTTTTCTTATTAAGATTTCTTTTTTATTGGAACCCAGATACTGGGAATGTTGAACTGCCTCTTATGGCTGAGTCGTATACAAGGAACTGAGTACTGAACTTTTAATGCTGCTTGTAGAAACTAGTTCAAAAATGTTATAGAAGAATATTTATATATATATATTTCTAGTACGTGTACCCATCCTGTAGAAGTCTTCCTCTGCAAATATACCTATTCTGTAGAATCTCTCTCTCTCCCGCCTCTGTACCGCCCCTAACCCAAGGATATATTTTGTGCAGTTAAGCTCTTCAGCAAATGTGGAATCATCCTGGAATCAGAAGATGAAAAACAAGAAACTTGATGGACACATTTCACAGCAGATTGTTTATTTATTTAGGGAGAAATTGTCCTTTTATTACCTTCCCAGGAATGCTTCTTGTTCCCAAAAGGAGACTGGAACAGAATGTCACTCAGCCGCCTGCCTGATTTCTTTTTACTGTGGAGGCAGGAGAGATCTGCTATGTTGCCGGCATAATACCTTCAACAGGAATTGTTCTCCTAGCTGTAGGAATGAAGCAGGGAGAGAAGTTCCCTATTTTGCATGGTCTTGTCCTCATATGGAAAAGAGAGCCATTTATCCCTATAAGGCGCTGCCCAGTCTAAAAATAGCTGGGACTGGGAAGCAAAAGAAAGCTTTGCTTCCTGCATTCGTGCATAGATGAACCACTGCGTGGCCCATATTTATTTATTTAACAGTCTTACCTTTACATGATTAGCTTCTGTTCTTCACTTTCATCTGCAGTAATGTTATTTTGATTTATGAATTAAATCACCAGATGTCAGTTTAAGATGACAGAAAATTGGCTTTTAGAGGAATTGTTCTTTCCTCCCTCAGTTTTGAAGAACTCGTCTCATTACCTGTCATATTCAGGATAACACTATTGTGTCCTTTGTCTGAGATTCTGATGCCAAAAGCATTTTTTGCCTGCTTGAACACAATGAGAGAACTGTTCTACAGCCCCTAATAGTATCCTGGTATCTATTTTTGTGATGTCTTTGATTTGCATGTGAATCTCAGCTTGTGATGAGCTGTGTGCCTTCTCACAGCCTGTGCCAAACCCATGGGAACATGATATTGGACTCCAGTGTGATACTGAGACTCAGTAACTTGAATACACTTCTGTTGCTGTTCCAATCCCATTTTAGTCCAATCAGTATCAATTTGTAGATTGTGAGAATTCCAGTTCTTAAAGTGATACCTGCTATCAACAACAGCCTTATGCTCAAAACCCAACATTTGTAAATGCTCTTGGGTATATTAGTTAGATGCACACTACTGTCACAGTTTATCGGAAACAGTCTGGGTGGATACAGAGTTTTACAACTCCTCTTTCTAGTGAGATGCTGACAGGGAAGGTTGAGCTTTTTGGGAGATAACAATGTTGGGATTTGTTCAGCTTCCAACTGGAGATCTGTTTGCACACAGGATTCATTCCAGAGAGTTCTGCGCAAACAGCAGCCCTGTTTGGAAATCTGTCAATGGGCAGACATTTATAGCAGTGCCTTGTTGCCTTTACAGACCATGACTGGAGCGGAACAGAGTAAGTAATCCATCAATTCAGTTTGAACTTCGACGTTGGGCACCAATATCAGGCTCCATTGAAAATACATCTTCAGCTATGAGAATGTAATGGATCATCTTAAAATCTTGGGTGTGGAAAGCATAGTGGCAATCTGATGTTTGAACAAAGTATTTTCCTTCAGAAACCTGAGAGTCTTGCAAAGAACAGGAGGTGCAGTAAGAACACTCCCAGATTCACCAAATACTGTTGTTATTAATGAATGCACACACACATACACACACGCGCGTGTGCACAGAGCTTGTGGCCAGTGGTTACCCTACTCTTTTATAAATCAAGGCTTCTGAACTATCAGTGAGCCTTGACCTGGTGTCTGGCTGGTGATTTGGCGTTGTGGAGAAAAACATTTGGCATATCTGATTAGAAGCCCGCTGTAGATTGTAAAGTGAATTTCAACTATTCCTTCTAAAACAAATTACTTCACAAGACATAGGTGTCTTTTAACATTTAAAACGTGGAGAAAAATATTCTGACCCTGAGACTACTTGTCAAACATGCCTTGAGAGTTTTGTTATCATTGAAAGTGCACAGACTTTATGCTTACATAACTCAGTATTTTTAAGTACCTAAATGAACTGGAAGACTGTGCCTCATTTTAGGAAGAAACTTAAACCCCAGCTTGTCCAACTTGTTCCCAAATTAAAAGATTTCAGATGCTTTAGAAATGCACACTGATTTTAACTGTGGTGTATCTTAAATTTCTTTGACAATTCATGTAGGGATGAGTAATAAAAAAAAGGTATTAGTCCTTCCAGTTGTCCTATTTTGTCACAGCTTCAAATACCACATCTGCTCACTCCTCTCCCAGCAGTGATTCCTGCCCAAACTCCTGAGGTCTCCCTTTGCTCCCCGTCCTGGCTCCCCTTCAGCCCCTGTCCCAGGCCCTTCCTGTCAGTGCCATTTCCACATCAAGTCTGTCCCACCAGCAGCTTTGCCAATCCTGGGGTTGTTTTTCTTTCACAGAGGTAGGTGAAGGAAGCTCACGGTGGGAGAGAAAGTGCAGCCTGCCCATGGTGGTCCCTCATTTTCCCCGGCGAGAGCAGCAGGTGCCAGTGAAGGGGTGAAGGAAGAGATCTGCCCCTCCCTTGGAGCAAGCTCAATCCCAGGAGATGGGGCTTTTCCTCTGGCATACCAGAGCTGCTCCTTTCTCCAGAAGACAAGGTTTAGCTCCCATCAAACTATTATCATATTCCCCCATGGCTCCTAAAAAGATGAGAATTGGCAGCCTTTTAAGTGAAGGATTTAGGTGTTTTGGAAAATATTGTGCTAATACTTCCCAGCTGAAGTAAGGAGCTATTTGTGTTGAATATTTCCTTTTTTTCTAAGGCTTTGGAAAAGTTTTGAATTGACAGCCTTTTACTAACCTAATAATGCCATGCCCATGGATGTACAGTTTAGTTTGACAACTCAAATCCTGTGGACAGCAAAGGGATGATAGTAAGACTGAGGTGATGGGTGGTGTCATCCTGGAATCCAAAAGCAGAGCAGGGCATGTCTCCTCCCGGCAAGGGGATCCATACAGAGAGCAGGTCCAAGGAGGTCCCTATCCAGCCTCTGCTGCTGTGCTGTGCATTCTCACCCTGCTTTAACACCAGTGAGATCCAGTGCTTCGTTAAAACAAACAAGATTTACAAGACTTTTTATTTTTTTTGATGTATGTAAACTCAGCAATAACATTAATGCTAATATTGAGATTTAAATAGTTGGCCTTACAACAATCAAACACGGATTAACGATACTTAGCTCTGCAGAAACATTTAGATCTTTAGATCAAAATGAGATACTTCAGAATAAATCTGTTGTAACTTTTATTTTGATCCCAGGAAGATCTTGGAATGAATGGGAAGCTTATTCTTATTTCTGAGTACTACACAATAATTGATTTTTCAATGGGTGATAATTGAAAGGGTGTTAGCAGTAGTCTTAAAGGTCACAGACCAATAGTAATATAATTTTAATATCTTAAAGAAAATCATGCTGATGTTCTAATGAGTTCGTTCCCTTCTACTTTAAAGGATATATTTAGTAGTATATGATGTTCCTTAACATTTAGCAAGTACATGTTTTGATTCCATTTATTCAGGTTTATAGTTTAACATATGCATTTACACATACTGCTTTAAACGCAGCAGGAGGGAAGCAATTTTCATTTTATCCGTCTTAAGTTTTTGCGTTTATTTTCATCTCTTCCCACTGTGCTAAGATCCTCAGAAACATTAACATTTTTGATCCTGTAATATTAATGTATCACATCAGCATCACGTTGTAAGTCAGTATTTCTCTCCCCCATCTCCACAGTACCTTGGCTTCCTCCCCACCCCATTAGCTTAACTCACACCCCCAGAGTTGCATTGATTTTATCAGTGGTGTTTAAATATGCTACTGTTACTGAGGGGTTAAGCAGGTAGGATGATTGCACTAATAAAAATTGATAAGTAGTCAGGTTATCCTTCCTAATTTATTGCCATGGCAACAGACAGCACATGTGGCTTGTTGCTGAAGAACAGAATGCTAATAATCAAATGTGTCTTACCCAAATGAATATATAACACAGCTTACTAATACAGTGCTTTGACATTGTATACATTACTGAACAACAGCATGCATTAATTCTGCATCTAAGCTACTTGATGCATAAGCTCTGGAGAACAGGAAAAATGAAAAAGCATGTCTGCTACATCAAAGCTCTTCATTAAAGTAATGTATTTTAAATAGTATATACAGTGAAAGATCCAATTCTCCAACACTCATCTTGTTTATTTCAGTAGGTGGTTGGTATACTAGGAAAATGCAGTAATGCATAGTCATTGTAAGATGGCATAAAAATAACCAACACAATTCAATTGTTCAATTAAGCAATAATCTCTGGGAAAAAATGGTCATTACTAGCAGTTAATGGTTGGTTTGTTAGTTAATGGCCCAAGGCAAAGCTGAAAGCAGTTAAGCCTCTAACAAACTGGTTGCGAATTATGGCAACAATGGTTTTGCTGGGGATTTCCCCCCCATTATATATTATATATGAGAGTTTATGATAGAACTAGTGTGTTTTTAAAGACAGTAGTTACACAGGATGTTATTGGAAATGTCAGGTGTTTCAAGGAAATAAACAATTGATTTGCTACCAACAAGGAAGAAAAATATGCACTCTTTTACATAAATATGTAATATACATATTATATGTGTATATTGCACATATATTTCATATTAAATATAAAATATATACTATACACATTATATATAATATATTAGAGACTATATATAATTTATGAGACTACTTGTCCATTTGGAAATTTCTATATCATTGAAAGTCCACAGAGTATGTATCTGTATACATACACATACATATATACACATATATACATAGGCACATATATGTACATACGTATATGTACTTTATACACACACACACACAACTTCAGGCTTTTGCCCAATGTCCTCTGTACATACTTCAGTGAATTGGTAAGGAGAACAAAGGACTCGAGAAAAATCTTTCAAAGTCAGCAAATCAGCTCATCCCAGTGTTTTACAAACTTAAAGCCTCTGCTTCACCTGAAATCATCAATACCATCATTAAGTTTCTTAACCTGAGATCTTGTACCACACTGTTTGTTTTGCACCATAATCTCAGAATTAATTTCTTTATCAGTCATGCTTTCTATTAAAGGCCACAGAACTTGCTATAACCAGAACAAGCTATGGACCCAAACTTATGAGGCTTGAAACAGTTCTGCTGGGGAATGTAATGTTGTGTCTATTTTAACTCAAAGCTTTGTTACATTGAAAAGGATATTTTGCTCATGGAAATTGTTGGGATGCAAGTGCAGTCTACTTCCAGAAAGCCAAAGGGTGGTGGGGTTTTAATCAACTTCCTGGAGATTTAAAAGTATCTTGATAAACTGAAATGGTTGGTGAAAATTGCCATGATGTTACAGTAAAACAGCTGCACAATGAATCTGAGGTGAGGCAATTTCAGATAAGACAGGGAGCTATAAAACTGTCATGAACATAAAGCAAACTATATTTACAGTATGACTACTATATATTCATTCTGAAAATTTTCATGGGTACAGTTCAGTGTTAGATCGTTTATTTAGATACTGGTGTAGGTAGGTTGCTAATTCTAGGAATGGTGAATTTGGGCTAGATTGACTTCTGGTGTTAGCTCTATTTGTACTTGTAAAATAATTTTAAGTTATATATGAAAAAAAAGTAGTCCTTCTTCCAAGGATTTGCCAAGAATGAAAGTTTCCCATAAGATCTTCAAAGGATGGAAATTCATATATGAAGAACTTGAAAACTATTTTTCACTTTTAAAAATTGTTCTTAAATATGTATATATATATGTATGTATATCCATGTATATGCATGCACACACATAAACACATATCACTACGTTAGAAACAACAATGCAAAGATGTTAATTTTGACCAAATTCAATAAATGAATGGGCAACCTTCAAATATGCATATGCACTGTCTCAGCTTTGCCTTCTTTTTCAAATTTTTTCACAGGACTCCTAGCACCATGCAGCAAAATAAGGAACCACTGCACTGCATAGTCTCTTTGTAGTCCGGGCTCATTTCTGAAAAACTGGCAATATTCTGTCCTTCCTGTGACAAGCGGTCCAGCAGAGCTTTCAGCTTGAGCTTTATGATACTTTTCCTCCTTTCTTCTAAGGTGCTTCGCCCCACCAGTGAGATCTGCTTCTCTGAGCAAGAGTTACTGGGATTGTAAAGGAAGTTGTTGTGTAGGATCTCTTGCAAGTCTGAAAAACAAAATAATTAACTATGAGACAGTGGGGAAAAAAAAGGAAAGACTTTTTTTTTTAAGCTGTTGAATACCCTTATAAAGGCTTGTAGCAAGGAAAGAATTCAAAGTTCCTAAGAGATACCAAACCAGTTCTATAGACCAGGTTCAACCTGGTGTACCTTGGAAAAAAAGACAGGACCGTTGGGCTGAATCACAAAGCCAGGCAGGCACACTTAAAGGATAGGGTCAAGAAGAGACTGTTTCTAACATTTCTGATAAGAATGCACTGCACCACTACATGTTCATGCTACACGAGGCTTTACATTGGTCTCAAAATATCAGAAACCGCAATTGTTTAACTACGTGAAAATGTTCGAGGAAGTATTACCTGCAAGGCCAGAAGGCCTATTATCTTTGGCAAATATCTGTACCAGAAGAGCTCCTCACCCAAAAGTAAGGTAGTTTTTAATTTTTTTGTAATCATTCAGGTTAGGTGTGACCCACTGACAATCTTTCCATCTTATTTTTTTAGAATAGCATTACCAATTTTAGTATCTCAAATAATCACTGAATACAGGTTTGGTTTTAGCTATCTATGGCCTAAAAGGACAGAATATATTTAGTCTTAGTGAAATGACTAATGACACATGCAGAAGGGTCTGCAATATATGACTTACTAGAGCAGAGCCTTCCACAATAGAGCATCCTAGGGAAGATCTCCATGCATCGTCCCAGTGTTTCTGGTGTACAAAATTGATAATGTGAAATCTACAGATTTAGATAACTTCACTCAAGGTTTCCTGACAGAGGACTTCCAAATTGTCACAGTCAAGACCTGCAACTCTAAAATGGCTGTTAGCTGCCTCAGGGCTGCCTATATCAACAGGACAGAGTCAGACTGAAATGTTTTATCAGCTGTTAACAATCTTTACAAAACCCTGATTCACCTATCTGAAAAGCCTTTCCTCTGAAATACTGAAGAGAATATGGCCCTTTTTCAGACAACGGATGTTGGATAAATGAAATTTAGATTATGTGGACTGAACTGCACCAACTCTTAAGTGAACTTTGGAGTTAAGTGGCCACTTAACTCCATTTAAGTGGCTTTTGGAATTAGGAAATTTGAGTCATTGATATTTTCTGTTTACAGTATTGCTTAGATGCCAAGGGCTAAATCCATGAGGGATGTAGGCATTACAAGGATGAGTGCCTAAAATGGGATGGCTCTGCAGGTTCTCCACAATGTATAGGAACAGCTCAGTGCTTAAAAGGGGAATATAGAAAGCCAATGAAATAAGGTCAGCACTGCTGAAGCCAGTCAGCAGGAAATAATGAGAAGAACTTGGGGCATTGCAAGAAGTCCTATACCAGACTGCAAAAGGAAAAGGGAGCCTCCATCTGTTAATGAGTGTAATATCCTCCTGATATAAGGAAAGTAAGCAGGAACAGTCTTTTTTTTTTTCATGTAAAACAACATACAAGAAAATCTAACCCAGTTAAGAGTGTTCTTGTAAGATGTTAAAAGACCCAGGTTTAGCTTCCTCTTTGGAATTGGCTTCTTTATCTGTGAGGCTAAATGGTCATATTAATGCTTTCATTATACTGTCTGCTAGGTGTCAAACCTCAGGGGTCAAACTCAAATAAGCGAGATCTTTAAAAATCCAGATGAGCACTCTAACCATTGAATTATTGACTAAAAACAGACAGTGGGTTTCATATTTGTCTTAGTTCTCCTCTGTGTAAGGCTCAAAATCAACAACCAGTTATGACTTTGCTGTAAAAATAGAAGTGGAAGAAATCTAGGTAACAACATCCCCAGAAACTTAGATTTCAAGAAACTTTATGGACTTAGACACCTAACGTATCAGTTTGAGAGCTGAACCCTTTTCTCTATAGATCCCCAGGGCCTTGCTGTCCAAACATAAAATAAAAAGGCAATCCTACACCATGGCTTGATACATGTGGTGCTCTTTATAGTTCTGCTTTTCCATATATAAAAAGATAGCTAGAGAGATTTTTTTGGCAATATTGAAACACTAATTAGATGGGTTCTCATTTTCAGAAGCATTGAGCAATCACAAAAAAAAGCTAAAGTCACTGAGCAATAAGTGTACAAAACCTCTGAAAAAATCACTCCCTTAGTGTTTGTAAAGCACTTTCATGGCTAAAGATGCTGTATAAATGTTCAGTATTATTAGTGCTATGTGTACATTATGTTGCCTCAGTTGATTCAGATCATGTCTAATCAGGATTTTTCAAATAATTCCCCTCTGTGTCTGGAGAGGAAATTAAATCAGAAAGTCTTCTGTACATCTGAAAGTATTTTGTGTTAGAGTTTGAGAGAAGGTAGAGTCAGACACGAAGACGGGGTGGAGAGGGGGGAGTTGTATTTGTCAGGAGACAGCAGCCTTAGGCAGTGAACTGTTTGTTCAAACAGCAGGGAGAAATAGGAGCAGAGAGTGAGAGCCATATGTACAGAAAGTATCAAAACAGGGGCAAGAGACAGAAACAGAGAGAGACAGAAACATGATTCTGTAAATGGGCAGGGATGGGTAAGAAAGAGGAAGCTGAGGAAAGAATAGTGGAGGCTGGGAGGGGGAATAGGGTCTTTCGATGGAGAGCAGGGTAGATGCTGAGGAGAAATTAAGCAGTCAGAAATCATTACAGAACTGCCCACATGACCTTAATTTTGCCCTCTTGTGCACGCATATTACGAGTCTATCTTTCGTTATGTAATCTCATGCTATTTTTTCCCCAGGACGGGCCGTGGCCTGGGGAGGACTCAGAGCTGTGCGGTGGAGGAGGCAGCTGCCCCGCGGTGTAGGGCTGAAGGGAGAGCCGCTGTTCTTGGGAGTGGAGCTGGACAGAGAGCTGCTCCTGAACTACCAAAGCTTCTCTTAAATGAAATAAAGCAACACCTTTTGAATGTAATCCTGACAGTGTCAGTGATGAGAATTTCAGGCTAAAACCTGTGCATTCTTTCTCAGAATACATTTCTCTGGGATGTAAGAGCTATGGGGTAAAGACCTTGGGCTTCTTAATGGAGAAAAAGCATTTTAATCCTAGACCATTCTGAAATTCACAGGTCAGGGAAATTCAGGGATTGACACTCAGAGCTGGGTTTCAGTGTACTTCAGAGTGCAACAACATGACACCCAACGTCACACATCAGCAGAAGAGGATAGACATGAATATTGAATAGCTATCCATTCAGTATATATAATCTGCATATACCATACAAAGATGTTATCAAACCTATTTTAAATGCTTTAGGAAACATGAAGATAAGCAGTGATTCTGGGTGTACCTTCGAGAAGTGGGGAGAGAAAGGCAATGCAACTTTTCCCTCAACATGTAGATATGCGTTGTATCAGGTGGTGATAATAGGGGCTCTAGCCTCCCTAGTTCTTCTGCTAAGTTCAGTCTCTGAAAATGATGGATGAGGAACTGTGAGGGGAAAAATGGCTGCACAGGCAGGCTAGGGGTTGGGAACTGCCGGGATGAAAGGCAGAAGATGGAAAGGGGAAACAGAACTAACTAGATGAATCGCTTAATATGAAATATGTGTGGAAATACACAGCCTTAAAGAGCTACAGTTTCTGAGTTGTGAACTCTCCATCCTGCTCTTTAGTCTTCCTTCAGTAATTGATGTCTACTCTGCACAGACCAAGGTGTGCATGGTGCAAGAATGACTTATCAAGGTTCAGAGCTGATTTCAGTGACAGCCCTCCTTCCTGCATCTTTCACCTCTCTGTCTCAGTTTGCTACCAGGGATCCCAGTCTTTCTTCTTATCACCCAACATTTTCTTTGCCTTAAGTTTTCCATAATCATCCTCATTACCTTCTCTCAGTTCACATGCCTTTCTGCCTTACTCAGATCCCTATTTTTCCAAATTCTAGCAGAGAACTTCCTGCTTTCTTCCCACTGCCCAGGAGCGGCAGGTACAGTGTTGTCCTAGCAGCACAAGAGAGACATGTTCTCAATCCTTCTGTTCGAGGAAATGGCAGCTCTTGAGCTTTGGGCAGCCAGAATTGGAAGGGAAGCCCTGCTTCACACCTACACTCTGGTTTGCAAGGTACATAGTTTAGGTGGAATTGTCAAATAATTCATCTGCCAGAATTGAAGCAATCTCTGTTGACTCTCTGGGTTAACTAAGATTTAAGTACATTATTTGGTGGATTTGAGAAAAAAAGTAAAAGTGTGGAACATGATACATCACCGATAGAAAGATCTCTCCCTACAGGTTTTCATTTCCCTGCTCCAAAGCCCATATCTGTTAGAGCTCATCTATGTGTATGTGTGCATGTGTGTGTGCCCATAGTTCTAGAAAGCGGTTGAAATAGTAATCTGAGAAAAAATGTAGCTTCTTGAAGGCAGCTGCAATTGCTAAAATTTAATAAAGTTTTAAGCAATTGAAGAAAATATGTTATAGTGGGAAGATGGTGATATCTATGCCACCTATAATTACAAAGTCACATAGCAATGGGTCGATGTAAGCACACTGATGAACATGATATAAGCATCTACAGTATAGAGGAAGATAGAAACAGACACACACAGTGGGGAAGTTAACAGCTAGTTTCTCCCAAAAGATGAACTGAAATTATTAGCCAAGATTTTTGAGAGGTTTTGACAGTCTTTTACAGTGTATATTTTTTAACTGGGAAAAAAATTTCATTCACCTTTTGAAGATGTAGTATATTTAAGGCTAAGCTGTAATTAATACATGCATTGCTTTTGTAATTAATTAATTTAATTTTGTAATTAATTAATTCAATTTAGAAGGCTGAGGTACTTAATGCCGCCTTTGCCTCAGTCTTTAACAGGCAGACCAGTTATCCTCAGGGTACTTGGCCCCCTGAGCTGGAAGACAGGGACGGCGAGCAGGATAAACCCCCCATAATCCAAGAGGAAGCAGTCAATGACCTGCTACACCACCTGGATGCTCACAAGTCTATGGGGTCAGATGGGATCCACCCGAGAGTGCTGAGGGAGCTGGCGGAGGAGCTTGCCAAGCCACTCTCCATCATTTATCAGCAGTCCTGGTTAACGGGGGAGGTCCCGGACGACTGGAGGCTTGCCAATGTGACGCCCATCTACAAGAAGGGCTGGAAGGAGGATCCGGGGAACTACAGGCCTGTCAGTCTGACCTCGGTGCCGGGGAAGATTATGGAGCGGTTCATCTTGAGGGCGCTCACAAGGCATTTGCGGGACAACCAGGGGATCAGGCCTAGCCAGCACGGGTTCATGAGAGGCAGGTCCTGCTTGACCAACCTGATCTCCTTCTATGACCAGGTGACCCGCCTAGTGGATGAGGGAAAGGCTGTGGATGTGGTCTACCTGGACTTCAGTAAGGCCTTTGACACTGTCTCCCACGGCATTCTCCTCGAGAAGCTGGCGGCTCACGGCTTAGACAGGTGTACTCTTTGCTGGGTCAAAAACTGGCTGGACAGCCGGGCCCAGAGAGTTGTGGTGAATGGAGTTACATCCAGTTGGCGGCTGGTCACGAGTGGTGTTCCCCAGGGCTCAGTTTTGGGGCCGGTCTTGTTCAACATCTTTATCAATGATCTGGATGAGGGGATTGAGTGCACCCTCAGTAAGTTTGCAGACGACACCAAGTTGGGCGGGAGTGTTGATCTGCTCGAGGCCAGGAAGGCTCTGCAGAGGGACCTGGACAGGCTGGATTGATGGGCCGAGGCCAACTGTGTGAGATTCAACAAGGCCAAGTGCCGGGTCTTGCACTTTGGCCACAACAACCCCATGCAGCGCTCCAGGCTTGGGGAAGAGTGGCTGGAAAGCTGCCTGTTGGAAAAGGACCTGGGGGTGCTGGTTGACAGCCGGCTGAACATGAGCCAGCAGTGTGCCCAGGCGGCCAAGAAGGCCAATGGCATCCTGGCCTGTATCAGCAGTAGTGTGGCCAGCAGGAGTAGGGAAGTGGTCATGCCCCTGTACTTGGCACTGGTGAGGCCGCACTGAATACTGTGTTCAGTTTTGGGCCCCTCACTACAAGAAGGACGTCGAGGTGCTGGAGCGTGTCCAGAGAATGGCAATGAGGCTGGTGAAGGGTCTGGAGAACAAGTCTTCTGAGGAGCGGCTGAAGGAACTGGGGTTGTTTAGCCTGGAGAAAAGGAGGCTGAGGGGAAACCTCATCACTCTCTACCACTACCTGAAAGGAGGTTGTAGCGAGGTGGGTGTTGGTCTCTTCTCCCAAGAAACTAGCGATAGGACGAGAGGAAATGGCCTCAAGTTGCACCAGGGGAGGTTTAGATTGGACATGAGGAAAAATTTCTTTACTGAAAGAGTGGTTAAACATTGGACCAGGCTGCCCAGGGAAGTGGTTGAGTCACCATCCCTGGAGGTATTTAAAAGACGTGTAGATGAGGCGCTTAGGGACATGGTTTAGCGGGCATGGTGGTGTTGGGTCGACGGTTGGACTCGATGATCTTAGAGGTCTCTTCCAACCTTAATGATTCTATGATTCTATGATTCTATGTAATAGGAATCGAATGCTTCAAAACCAAAGCTGTGAAATGGGACAGGAGAAGGGTGGGACTTAGCAGGAGAATGAAAATAAGTATGGTAAGTTTTAAATTTGGAGACAACACTGCTAGATAAGGGGAGAGAAAAAAGGTGATGAAGCTTGGAGAACAGCTGGCAACAACTGGCAATTGCTGGACAAGTTTTGACATTGGGAGACTGAGACTGGAAAATGGGAGAGAAAGGAAAACAAGTGGTAGAGGGCATCCTGGAGAACAGGAGGCCAGGGTTGGAAGGTATGATGAAGATGGGTTTATCAGCTGTGCTGGTTTTGGCTGGGGTAGAGTTAATTTCCTTCACAATAGCTAGTATGGGGCTATGCTTTGGATTTGTGCTGAAAACAGTGTTGATAATTCAGGGATGTTTTAGTCATTGCTGAGCAGAGCTTGCGCAGAGTCAAGGCCTTTTCTGCTCCTCACATCACCCCACCAGCGAGTAGGCTGGGAGTGCCCAAGAAGTTGGGAGGGGACACAGCCAGGACAGCTGACCCCAACTGACCAAAGGGATATTCCACACCATATGACGTCATGTTCAGCATATAAAGCTGGGGAAGAAGGAAGAAGCAGGGGACGTTTGGAGTGATGGTGTTTGTCTTCCCAAGTAACCGTTAGGCGTGATGGAGCCCTGCTTTCCTGGAGATGGCTGAACACCTGCCTGCCGATGGGAAGCAGTGAATGAATTCCTTGTTTTGCTTTGCTTGCGTGCGCGGCTTTTGCTTTACCTATTAAACTGTCTTTGTCTCAACCCACGAGTTTTCTCACTTTTACTCTTCCGATTCTCTCCCCCATCCTGCTGGGGGGGAGTAAGTGAGTGGCTTACTCGTGGTTCTTAGTGGTTCTTACTGTGGTTCTTAGTTGCCAGCTGGGGTTAAACTATGACATCTGCTGAGAGGAATACACAAGCTGTAAAATACTCTTTTAAAATAGCGTTAAAGTAGTGAAGTCACACAATGAAAAGCTAGAAGATACAGAGACAGAAGTAACCTGTGCAAACACAATTTGTTGTGGAACTAACTCCCTGGGAGCTCTGCTGAGTGCAGAAAGCCTCCAGGATTGTGAGGGGGAGCTCTGGGGAAATCACAGTCTTTGAGAATGCATCATCTAAGTAGCCTGTAGTCCTTGTGGTTGGAGCAATGTATGTATTTCACCTCTTACCTTCACCTCTTTCTTTGAGCGGAGTCCAATCTTTTGCCCAGGCCATGAGGTTATAGCAGTCTCTCATACACAAGAGAAAGAAATCAGAGAAACCCTTGTTTGCCCACCTTTAGTGGATGATGTCTGTTAGTCTCAGTGCTTAAATTATTACCGTGTCAATTCTCTGATGCTGTGATGTTATACCTGCAGCTGTGGCCTATCTTTGTAAGGGAAATCCCTCTTCAATTATCAGCCTCTACTGAAATAGTTCAGATGATCTCAGCAGAGAAGTAAGAGCACAGCTGGGTGAGAATTTTTTTAGCAGATGCTGAAAAATGTAGAAGCAACTGATGGTGGTCTAAAGGAGAGGTTTCGCTGTGTCCAGCTTTTATTCTGAAGTATAGAACAACACCTTTGTCTGGGTTGGGGTAGGGAAGACGGTATGTCTGTACTGTCTTTTGAAGCTATCCCCAGTCCCTATTCGCAGTTGGTACAGACAGTGAAACATGGCCAGGGAGTGCCCTCAGAGTATGCGGGATGCTAGGAAGGTCAACAGTCTCGCTCCAAAGGGTTATATAGAAATTTTACGTAATACAACCAGGTGAAAAGGCATGAGAGGACCAGGGCATTTTGTGCATACAGCACTAGTGCAGCCACCGGTCCAAAGCCTGTACGTATAGCTAGTCTACGCCGGGTATTGCCTGGGCTGAAGACTCAGGAAAACATTTGTGTATAACTAACTTAAATCATTGCTTTAAAGAAATTATTTTTAAAAAGGAAGAAATTACTGTTATGTTTGACTAAGAAAACTGAGAATGACCTTGCAATACAACATGATGAGAATGTGGGCTTCAAAATTAATTGGAATGGGGAAAAATCTGAAGAGAAAAAGTAATCCAAAGGACAAAGTTATTCATGTGAAAAGGACTGTTGTTTTTACCTTATGGTTTCATGAATTGTTAAATCTTTTGTTATTGGTAAGACTCCATATATGAGAATGAAAAGAAGACCCATCCCACAGACTCAGCCTTCCCTACTGCTTAAAATAATAATAAAAAGAAAAAAAAAGAAAGAAAAAAGTAAAGCCTCTGAAGAGAAGAAATGCAGCCTTGTGCAAAGGTGTGTTCAGCAGCTCTGTTGTTTTTTCTTTGATTTTTCTGAGGGGGAATTAATCTTCTGGAATGCAAGTAAATCTTCAAAAGGAGATTTTTCCTTTGGAATGCAAATTATTATAGTGATGCTTCCCACACCACTGAGGGAATATAGTAATGATACCATGCACTCATCCAGCTATTTCCATTTACAGCAATCAAATACTCATAGATTTAGCTTCATGACCCCCTGTGAAGCAGATAAACATTGCAATTGGAGTTTTACTACTGGGGAAACTGAGGCAAAATTTACCATCCATGATCTTACAGTCACTGGTGAATGTGTTCAGCTTCTGCGCAAACCTACTCTTGGACAGTTAATGAACTGCTTACAGATGTTAACACTTGGATTTGTGAGATCAATAGCTACATGAACTACAGGTATGGGCATGCTTATGTCAGCATAAGGTTGTTCTGAAGATCAAATATGGTAACCATCCACATGGCTGACCACTACCTCTGCTTGTGCGGGCTGCTCGGCATTGATCTTCCCTATGGTCGGCAGCACTCTGGAGGAACAGAGCCTTAACATGCTTTTAGCACATCTCTAGGCTCATATTTCGGAGTTAGGAATAGCCTCCCTTGTCTACCTGAAGGTATCCTGAGGTCAGCTTTTCATAAGCATAATGTTTTGTGGGAGTTTTTGGCTCTGCTCCACACACCCCAGCAATATGAGTGGGAAGAACAGGGATCCCAGGTTGACCATGCTCAAGTACGGGCTTGAGCTCACTGTTTATCAGTGAAGACACAGTCTTGTAGTATTGGCACAAGACTCATTGAGACTGAGTCTTAAATCTCCTCACCCCCTAACTCCCAGTAGTCTGCCTTTGCTACATAAATTTATGCCCTTCTTTCTGCCGAACTTTTGGAGGGACCTGAGACCATTCCTCTGGGCACACCTTTTCTCTGAGTTTTATTTGTCTATGCCAAGGTTTGAGGCACTGCTGCCAATGATAAATATCTCCGGTTCGAAGTGAGAAGATGCAGGAATATCTGTTGAGACATATGTATCCGTTCTGTGAAATTAATGCTACGGAAGAACTGCTTCATACATCATGTTTGTGCCTGTAGTTTAAATTAGGGAGTGTGCCAATTTAGCCCGTGCTTTTCATCATTTTTTTTGTGCAGTGTGAGAGGAAAACAGACTTTGTGGGAGAAGTTCGTTACTCAGTAGAAGTGCCAATCTTCTGGCACTTAAATCTTCTCATTTATAACCAAAAATGAACTGTTGGACCTTTCTCAAGCTAGAAATCATTCTGACCTTAGAAACAGCAATGTAACAATATTGGCTGCAAGCTTAGTTATTGAAATAACTGTTTTGTTAAACCTGAAACTGGGAGAAAAGTTCATGTTTTATTGATCTGTTGTTCATTCTATTTTGAACTTAGTGGTTTGGTACCAACCCCTTATGCAGAGATTGATTATTTAGTAGGACAAGGAGCAAAAAAAAAAGGGGGGGGGGGCGTATCACAGGCAGGATTGCTTAAGGAAGTTAAAATACCCACTGAGAAAGTCTGAGATGCCCTATTCAATAGAAAGACCAAGGCATATTTACTTGGAAACACATATGATGGATTTGATACATTCACATTGTGTGAATGAGAATTTATTAGAAAGGGAAGACCTAATGGTAACAGAGATATAAACTGGAAGCAGAAATCCCTTTCAGTCTAAAAGACACAGGAAAGAATGCTAAATATTTTAAAATATGTTAAGTACTATTTAAAGGGAGCCAATAGCTAAAGATCATTATCAGCATTTAGCAAAGTTTTTTCCCCTTTTTTTTTCATCTGTCCTGTCTTTAATTGTGCTGTTCTGAATAGCAGCCAAGTTAATGAGTTTTCAGGGCTAACCCTCAGATTTTCATAATGCTCTTACATGAGGAGAAGTATTGATTTCCTTATTTATTGTCTGATTTTATTAAAAAGTAGAGTAAGTCAACATAGAATGAATCTGTAGAATTCACTACCACAAGATGCCACCAGGCTCAGTGGGATTCAAAGAGTGATTATCCATTTAAATAGATAATGAGAACTTCCATAGTTTCACTAGCTCATTAGAATGATCGTATGATCACACTTTCTTTTCCTTAAAAGATGAAGCATAACCCCTAAGCTTCAGAGCAGAGACCTGGTTTGCATTGTGAAGAGATTTTTCCTATGGGGAGAATAATCCTTCTCTTGATTTCTCACATTTTTCTTTGGAAGACCACAGATTAAATACTTGATTTGATATATCAACAGTGTGATATGGCTATGAAAATTCTGGTATTGCTATCATATTACTGTGCATACTCTTTTTTGGAGATCAGTTTGGATTTCTTTGTTTTGTCTTTGCTCCTGCTGGTACTGTTTCTGACAAGATTTCATAGTGGTTTGTATCGAATTCTAATGCTATCAATGCAATCCTGTAACTCCAAACTCAATACTCCAGACTATGCTCATTTTTAGAGTTGAATCATTTGCACCGATCATTTACAGGTTACATTATAGTACTTCATGAAAAATATCAGGGCGCACATATACCATGGCATCAGGGAAGAATCTTGTCCAGTACTCAGTATGGAGGTCCAGTGGTAAAATCCAAGATTCCCCACTTTTTTTTGGGTCTGTTTTTCCCCTGCACTTAGTTTGTATACATGAGGATTTACATGTGGGAGGTAAGGCATCACATTTGAACTCAGATTATTCATACCCTGTAAAAGCTTATTTGGAGAAAAATAATGTAGGTGGCTGAACTTTATGGGACATAGCAGTACATACACCAGCAATGGCTTCAGAAGGAAAGGTCTCTTGTCAGTGTAGAAGTAAAACAAACTTTTTTTCCTTTTTTTTTTCTATTGACAAGGTTTTCTTTATAGGCCATATGATTTCCTGCTTTCCTCCATGCAGTTGGGTGTACAATCAAATGATTGCTATCATTCCTTTATTTGATGGCACAAATATCCTCTAGAGAAGTCAGAGTTCCCAGCTATACTTTTTCTCTTTGATAAACACATCTCCATCTTGTTTCCTTGTTTAATGTGTGCAGCAGCTTCCTTTGCTTCTTCGCCAATGAAGGTTTTTTTCTGTTTTCTTTTTTCTGTCATCCCCAGAACAGAAACTCTTCCCTATATGATATCCCTACAGCTGTTATGAAATCACCCAGAAAAATAAATGTTTACATGTTGTCCATGATGATTCTTATCACTATAGGCACAGGTGAGCTGCATTTGCCAGGGAAGGGTGCTGTGAAGAACTACTGGTAGAGGACATCCCTCCCAGAATTCCCGTGTTGGGGTGCATCATGCAGCTGGTCTGCCCCATTCTTTGCAGCTGGTCCACTCCTTTCTTTCTGCTTTGCACTCATGAGAGTGATCTGTGGAAGAATTGGGCTGTACTGTTCCCCACAGCTGTGTGTGTAGTCCTTTCATCTTCTCTCCTCCTGCCTACTTAGGGAGCAAGCTCCTCCTATGAATTGACTCACTGGCTTGTTCCTGACTACCTAGAACAGACAAGATCCTTGTGGTCATATGCTGATGAGGAAGGAATGGTTATGAAGCTAATGCAGAATTAAACAACAAATTCCAGTCACTGAAAATCAGTATTTTTCTCAAGCTGCCATCTGCAGGTGTTTAGCTGCAGACCACTGATGCACTAGCTGAGTCTTATGCATGAGATGCTGAGACACTGCTGGGAATTAATTGGTGAATTAATTAGAATAAAAAATGAGCAAACAGAATGAGGTTCTAGAAACAGGTCTATCTGTGTGGATATTTTCACCGTAGGAGTCTCCCTTTACCCTGCTGGGCTCATGGTGTCAATCTATAATCCAAGGGTAAGAAAGTTCAGAGCAGGTGGTCCTCTGAAATGGCTGCCAGCACTTTATGTAAACATAGAAGACTGGCATAACCTAATCCTTTGCTTGTATGGCATGATTCACTTTCAGGCATGCTGAATAAAGTTAATAGTCACTTACATGAAAGAAGTAGATTGTTCTATAAAGCATAAACACCTATAAATTCAGTTGCTAAATTCTCTTGCAGCTGGTTTACATTTCTTTGTAGAAGACAAAAGTAAAAACATACATGTCATGTTGCCAGTTACTTCTGAGAACCATAACATTACAACTGTAGGGGTGCAGATGCTGATTATGTCTTTTGCAGGCTAGACAAATGAATAGCAATAGTGTGGTGTTTGTAAATATTTATTGCAGCTAAATTCAATCTACTTCTTTACCAAGTTAGTCATTCAGACTGACAGGCATTTTAAGAGTTTGTGGAAAAGAGGACTTCTTTTCTCCATTTGCTATCATTCACATGGTTCATCTCTTTCATAGAATCATAGAATCATTAAGGTTGGAAAAGACCTCTAAGATCATCGAGTCCAACCGTCGACCCAACACCACCATGCCCACTAAACCATGTCCCTAAGTGCCTCATCTACACGTCTTTTAAATACTTCCAGGGATGGTGACTCAACCACTTCCCTGGGCAGCCTGGTCCAATGTTTAACCACTCTTTCAGTAAAGAAATTTTTCCTCATGTCCAATCTAAACCTCCCCTGGTGCAACTTGAGGCCATTTCCTCTCGTCCTATCGCTAGTTTCTTGGGAGAAGAGACCAACACCCACCTCGCTACAACCTCCTTTCAGGTAGTTGTAGAGAGCGATGAGGTCTCCCCTCAGCCTCCTTTTCTCCAGGCTAAACAACCCCAGTTCCCTCAGCCGTTCCTAAGACTTGTTCTCCAGACCCCTCACCAGCCTCATTGCCCTTCTCTGGACACGCTCCAGCACCTCAATGTCCTTCTTGTAGTGAGGGGCCCAAATTTCACTTCCTTTTCCAGCATCTGCTTGTCACCTTCACACACTGGTCCCTGGGCTACCTTTCTGACTGCTGTCTGCAGGATTCAGTAAGGCTCTCGTGCAGCCTTCAATGTTGTGCTCTGCTCTGCCTCTTTTAGGATGTGCCTCATATCCTATAAGAAGGGAGCAATCAGCAGGGTGAGGTAAAGTTGGCACTAAGGATCTGCTTGCAATAGGTGGAAAAGGTTCACAATGCCCCAGCAGTTGAAATACCTTGAGCTTCTAATGTCTGCATAAACAACAGAAAAACAGTCTTTGGAGGTACTTTGAATGTTGCTTGTAACCAAATGACTGAAAGATGCAGTTTGAGAGCATAAGCTGAATAAGGAGGAGGGGCTACTACAGCACTGTAGCAATAAACACATAATAATGAACCTCAGTGCAGCAGTGTCCAGGAAGGTTTTAGAAAGGCAGAAAAAGTGGAGGAGTAGGGAAGGTGAAAATATAAAAGGCTATTTGGCAAAATGAAGAAAATTCCCAGCAATATTTCCAAAGATCTCGTTTGCCCTCACCCCTGAAAAGACAAAGCCTCCTAGCTGCCCTAGCTGCCATGTGGACTACAGAAAACCTTTCCTTGGAGAGCAGACTCTAGTTACCTCACATCCAAAAACAGAAAAGAGAAGAAAGAGCTGCTATATAGGAAGAGGGAAAAATAAACCAACCCAGGGAATTATTTCCAGACAAAGAGTGCCCTCAAGCACATAGATCCTCCAGTCTTCTTTAGCTATATTAGTAAGCACACACACACTTCTGGAGCCTGCCACTGCTACAAGCCCCTGCAAAGGGAATACGGAGTGATTAGATATGTCAAGAAGACCTGGTGTAGGATAGGGACTTGGAAAAGAGACATTTTACTATCTTTCTAAATTGATTCACAAAAATACTAGGCACATAAGTCTAAAATTAGAGCCTCAAAATCCTGTGTTTGGCTCAGCATTGGCTATTTGTCATACTCAGACAGAGTCTGAGTCTGAGAGGTAACTAACTGTTGAGGCCTCCAGATATCTAGATTATGTATACTCATGCATGTACTTAAGTATAGCAACCTCTGAGACTGGCACGCAACTGCATACAGTCTGCAGCTGTTGCCTCCAGTTCAGCTGCAAGCATTGCTTAGAAGGATCAGAGGCTGGGACATCTAATGTCCAGTTTGTGCATGGTCCATCCTGATCAGTGAGGCAAGACTTTGTGAATAACCGTTGGGAATTCTAGGGCAACCTGGAAGAGAGAAAAGATCTGAACTTGTGCTGAACTGCTAGCACAGGAACACCCCAGCAGGACCAGGGCAGTTCTTCCCATAAGCCATAGCCCAATACAGGCTGATTGTCCCTCTGCTACATCAACCAGTAATTGTGCTCTTTATGTGACTCTCCTGTGTTTGACTAATTCTTTACATTACACTTTCCCTCTGTGTAATGTAGATGTCATTTGCCATAGGAGCTCATTGACAAAATATTCTTTTCCCCTCGCCCAAAAAACTCCTGAGACTATCTTGCTGCTAGACTCCTCCAAATTATTAGCTACAGCTGTCATACTGTAGTCATCTTGAAGCTGACAACAACAGTTAACAACTAGTGTCTTTTAAGAAAGACCAATTTCTAGTTTAGATTTATACTTGGTATAAATTGTAAAAACTTGCTTAAGAAGTCAGTTGTCTTCCTCACTGTGCCTTTAAAATTTTCACACTAGATTCCTTCATAACACAGTACTTTTTGTATTGCTAGTATCATGGTCAACGCAGCAGACATTACTTTGCCTGAACTATTTTCTGGTCTGGGCTGTGCAGACAATGCCCCATTAAACATCCTCCTCAATACGTGCCAGTAACAATATGAGAATGCTCTTTTTGGCTTCCATCTGACCTACCTTCACATGTTTCAAGAAAGCTTTCTCTACCATGGTGACTACACAGGCATTGACATAACTACACTTCAAACATAGAATTGGAAATAACAACTTAAGAGTTATTCCTATAATGCGTTTCATATTTGAATCAATAGCCACTTTTGATTGCTGACGAGAGAAAATATTTCATTTCCAAACACACCACAGAGATGAAATTTTACTACTTATTATTCTGTTCTTTCTCTTTATCCTTTGCCAGCCTTATTAAAAAAAGAAGAGATACAATCAGCCCTTTTCCTTGACCCTTCTTCTCATCAGTCATCTAAATCACACTATATTTTGCTTTTTTTTTTTAATCAAATGGGTGAGGAGGTAGAAGCACTCTCAGAGGAAGATGTTTCAGTGAGGCTGGGAGGTGGGATGTGATGTTACAAGATCCCAAAACAAAGCAAAACACATGAAAACTCCAGCAATGCCACAACAACTGCTGGGGGTTGTCTGCAAAGGAAACTCAGGAAAAGCGGACAAAGCAGACAAATTAATTGCGGTGTTAAGTCTGCTTCTCTAAATTTCCAATCTAGTAACCTAGTTTATTTGACTGTGTCTGTCTGTAAAACAGATTTTCACAATGTGTTAAGTGACACAAAACAACCTGGCAAAACCTGAGCCTGCCAGTTGTACCCTATAAAATGATTAAATAAAATTGACACTATAGGGTTCTATATCCATTTTCCTACTGATTTCCCACTCAAATTTGTTCTGCTTGTCAACTGAAGGAAAAAAATGCTGTTATTCCCCCCCCCCCAGTAACCAGCCCTGTGAGCACGCCCTGGATCTGGGAATTAAGCCAAGATTTTGTTTTGGTTTTGGTTTAGATATTGCATTCAACATTATTAGTAATGCAGGTGCTGCTGGCCAGATTAGGTCTATTGGGACACCTGTACAGTCCCTCGTATTTTTGTTATGCTCTTAGTAACGCCTCTGCAAAAACATAAACCCTTGTGGTTTTACCATGTAGGAAGGCTATAATCGGAAGACTGTGGGTTTCTGTGAATGTAGCCAGTGATTTCATGCAGACAACTCTGTTCAGGTGTTGTAAAACATATGATAAAATGAACCAACCCTGACCACTAGATTCAGGGTTCCTTTGTAAAGGAAAAAGAGATGGAAATCCATTTACCTTGAAATGATAACTTATCAGAGCCAAAAATAAAGAAACCTTGTCTTCCTTTTTATCACCTGTATTTGTCAGGTAGAAATACAGTTCGTATGAATGCTAAGAGATAATTTCTTGGGATCAATACTTGCTGCATATAGTCTTTTTTATACTACAGAAAACTGATTTTTTTTTTTTTATTTCTAGATGTTAACTTAAAAGTTTTCTTAGAATCATCTACAGACTACAAGTTATTTTAAAATTTTCTAATTTTCTGATTAGAAATGCTCAATCTTTTAACAAATTTTGAAAAATTACACTCAGCCACACCAGTTCCATTTGTTTGTGGCTACGGTCAGATTTCTATAGGTCTGGTCTTTGGATGCTTACTTAAAATATCTAAAGTTCTAGTCCTATGTTATGTGCACATAGTATGTGAATACCCATAATATTAGTTTTCCATTGGATGTAACAAGATTTCTGCAGCGAATCAAGTTAAACAAATCTTAAATGTTGACAGAAGGGAGCACATTAGTCAAACATTGAAGTCTTGTAGATAAAGTAATACCTGACAGTTTTGCTACATTGTGTTGATCATATACGTAAAATAATTTATGAAAATATTCGTAAGTAGTAAATACTTCAGTCACTCAAGGCAGTAATACCCTTTTGTTTGCCACTAGACCATAACTCCTCAAACTGCAAAATTTCTGCAAACCTTTCCTTAATTATTCAAAGCATTCTGCTTAAGGTCACTGAGCCAAGACATTGTATTAACTGCCCATGTGTCATCAACAGTTAAATTCAGGTATTTCTGAGTTTTGATTTGCTCAAGTGCAGAAGATACTACCCAGTATGGCTGAATGTTTTCTGAATAAGAGACTCTTAATTCAAAAGACTGTTGACAGAACTGACATGAGTAGATCGCATCAAGCACAATATGTCGTTCCTTATTTGGAACTGTACATATTGTTTTTCTTCCTCTGTGGATGTTTATTTGAAGGATGAATAGGTCACTCTTAGCAGGAGAGCTCATCACGAGTGCCAGATACAGAAGACAGATGAGTCAGTTCCACACAGACTACAAATTATGCATGCAGGATATAACTATATTCATGTTTGTATTTGACCTAAACTTCAACTTTCAAAAATAGGTTTAAGAGAAATTATTCTGAAATTCAGAAATTGTTTTGCAGAAAGGAGGTAGTTTAAGCAACACAGCTGAAGAACAAAGAAGTCTCTGTTGGTAGGAAAAGAACACATTGAGAATGAAATACTGTATGTCAGTCTGCATGAGCTCAAGCCTGTGTTTAATATACACTTTGAAATGTGTTTATCTGATGCATGATTGATTGATACTGATGCAATGTTCAAATCACAGCCACTGTCCGGTCATTGCTTGTCATTGTAAAATATGGCTTGGTGTAGAAAAAACCACTCTTTTTCTGTTGGATGCAATACAAAACCTCTGTCTTCCCAGAGTTTCTCTTGCATATGGTCCAAAAAAATTATTTTTTTCTTTCATGATTTCTTCTTTTTTTTTTTTTTTAAATTTTTTTTAAACCTGCATGATTTGGATACAGGACTGTTACTGCCTGCTTTTTTCAATGTGTACAAATGAACATGAGGTGGGAAAGTCACACAGCTCCTTACAGGAACTGCAGCAAAGTCTAAAAAAAGAAAGCTGCAGTGAACAAGAGCACAATGCTGAATACGACACTCGTATTTGTATTCTCTCTTCACTGTCTTAAGAAATGGGAGCTACTGGACATGTGACCTTAAATGTCTCTGTCCGGGGCTGCTGTTTTGCCATAATAGAGGCATTATTTTATTTGCAACATGCGCACAGATTTAAGAAGCGTAACGAATGATGAATAGTATAACAAATAAAGATTGTGAAAATAGGCGAGGCATATTTGCATCAGAGTTGCAGGCTGATGGGGATTCTAATGTGCACATGTTAACCAATTAAAATGGAGCCACATGTACTAACAATCTCAGGAGAAAGGCTAGTGATCTTGCAAATAGCCTCGTGAAATAAAAATGTGTTCTTGAATGTTGGGGGGGCGGGTTGTCTAGGGGAGTGAGGGAAGAGGAGAAAGTATTAGTCAGCCTACTAGGTCAGCTAATTATACCCATTCTTATCCCATTCAAATGTAATTGGGAATGGGAATGTGGGTACCCTGAATGACCTACATTAACAGCAGATTTCTGTATTCCTCCTGGGCAGTGAGCATTTTAATAACTGCAAGTCCAGACAGTGCTGTGACTTCATTAGGTCCAGACCTGTGATGGGAGATGCCCCTAACAGACTGGCAGTGAACATAACCTCACGTAAGCATACCAGGATCCTTTCTTCTGACCCACTTGCTTAGCATGAGTCAGAGTGCTTCATCAGCATGCCATGTAAGTGCTGCTAGATCACTGTGCCGGCTTTTAATGACCCAGAATATTAGGGAGATGGTCTGACCTTCTGGTCAGTCATAATTAGGTGCAACTTGGAGATGCTAACACCTTCAGGAAAGAACATTTAGACCAAACATCATGGGGGTTTTTTGAGTTGCTAATAAAGCCAATTCCATTCTTTAAACAAGTAAGTTTGATTTCATGAAGCATGCGTAATCTTTGTTCGGAGCAGGAAGAGAACAGCAGCTGCTAATTATAGTTGTGGTCTTGGGGAAAAAAATAATCCCTGACCCTTTTTGCCAGCAGTAATGGAGCTAGCTACCATTCTAGAAAACAATTTATAAACCAGAGAAACACTCCTAGTGGGAGCTTTGGAAGAGGGGGTGTTGCTGAGAAAAGACAAGTGTGAAAAAGAATGGGTCTAGAATGATTGCTCTTGAATTGATGGTGGTGTAAGAGCAGAAGTCCTTGCTGAATCCCGTTTGAATATCCAAGTTGTTGTGCAAACCAGAGTTTGGATGCACTGTCTGCACTGAGGTCAGCAGCCGCTATAATGTACTCTGGTTTGGCTGTTTCCTTCTTCATTCACACTCACATCCCTAGAGTGGTGTCATCTCTGTATACATCATTTGGTTGTAAATGGTGACCATCTCTGTGCTGCCAGACTGTGTCCCCAGGGGGTGTTCATCACCATCTAGGTTGCTTTGGTGATCGTATCACTTAAAAGAAAAACTGAACAAACCAGGGGGAAGATATCTTTTCTGCCTTTCCTTTCTTTCATACTTTTTCTCAACTGAATAACTTAAACTCTATTTTGTGTTCTAATTTTAAGCATATATGGGCATGACAGCTTTTTAATGAAAATTTCCGTGCCTGAATACCTGTTTCTGACACTTTCATACAACATCCCATAGAGAAGAAATAGACCTTAACATATGTTAAAAGCTGTGTAATCCAAAGAGTAAGTGTGAAGACATTCTAAGTGATACAGCTCTCTTTTCCACAGCAGTAAACAAATTGGGTGTAATTTTAAAGTAAAATACTTCTACCTCCTGCTTATTCTTTGCCTTACTTACTGGTAAGACTGGTCACTGCAAAGCAGACTTCTGTTCCAATAACCTGTCTCTGACCCCAGTTATTTCCAGAATTTTTAGGGGGGGGGGAAGAATGAGGCAAACTTTTTTTTGGCCCTATGGTGAGTAAGAACATAAGTAAGCCTACTAGTCTTTTCAGTTTCTGTGCATATACAAATCTTTCTACACTTTCAGCTCCCTTTGGTGTCTGGCTCTAAACATTAACTATTTCTGCTGGTATATGTCGGATTGTTGCTTTTGTGGTCCTTGAAACTGTAGGAAAAGTAGTCCTTTTAAGTTTTTTGTTTGCAAGAAAAACTGAACCGTCTGCTAAACTTGAATGTCTGGTTGAATGTGCTTAGTAGCAGAAACATTTGAAGTGAATAATCCACAGGACTGGTCAGTATCCATGCTTGTGGTCACTTCTGTCATATTGTCCCTAATTAACCACAAGTAACAGAACCATTTAACACAGAGCTATGATTACTTCCCCAGTGTTAAAATGGTTTTATTTGGAAGAAATTACTGTAACCCCCTTTTTACAGAACAGAGAAGACACTAAAGCAGAAGGAGAACATGCCTCTCATTGCCCTGTTTTTCTTACCCTGGGTTACAGTAGTGCTATGAGGCACAAAGAAGAGCGACATTTACATAGTTGTAGAAGATGTCTATAACTGAACCAGGAGCAGTTTCTGCATTTGTAAGGAAGGCACAGTGTGCATAGCTTACAATGAGGCTGCTTAAATGACATGATTTAGAGCTACTTAAATGGCTAAAACAATCTTAGGGTAGTTTCAAGAGTGTTTGGTTCCGTATAGCCTTCCATGAACTGTCCAGGGTCTCTGCGAAGGTCTCCCCATCTCACCTCCCTGTGCAAATCTGGTGTGAAAAAGAGTTTAATAAGGCCATTTAAGGAAATCTTATACAGTCAACATGGAGGTAGCTTTCCTTCAGCTTCTTTTGACACATGGCTAGACCCTATATTGGGTTTTCCTAATGCATTTCCATGGTCTTTGGAGTCTTGTCTGTCTTATAATACAAAGCTGATCCTTCTCTGTTTGTCACCATTGGGCATCATCTGTAATGCCTCTGCCAGACTAACCTTGTAGAAACAAACATAAATTGATGAGGATTCAGTTCAACAACACAAAAGACTTGGAATAAGCCTCTACCATGATTTTATGCCTAGGCTCACATTAAAGTAGGAACAAAGCTTAAACCATTAGCTAGATAACAGATCTGTGGTAAACAAGTAATTCAAAGTGTTTAAGCTGACTGCTGTTTGCTCAATAGTCTGGTTTATTTTGTTAGGCTCATGACACCTAGTGAGCCAAAAGCAAGCAAGCAAACAAAATATTATTCCCTAAACTAATAGTGAACTCCCAAACACTGCTGTTGGCTGAATTGTTCACTGTATAAAGTAATATTGGTTATGAGATCAATGAACTCGGTAATACTTGCAAGTGCAGTCTCAATTCTTAAAGCTCTATATCAAGTTTTCCAATTTCCTAGGCTTCGGGACATCCAGAAACACCACCGTTTTATTTCAGGCCTCCTGAAGTGAATTTGCATTGAAATGCAGCATCATGGTGTGATGATGTGCATCAGAATGTGCCTACACGATGCAAAAATGCAAGGTCATCACCTGATGAGGTGCTATGGGGCATATATACAAATGTTATGATGCAGCAGTGCAGAGCTACAGTGCTTCCCCTCTCCCCATAAGATAAATCCAAAAGGTATCACTCATGTTTCATGCTGAGCACATTGCCTGAAGGATGATGTGGTGACAGTGACAGAGAAAAGAGTGGAGAAAAGAGCAGAGGACCCGTAACAGGTGGCTGATGTGTGTACAAATGTGTGTTGAAATGACTCACAATGACTGCTGGATGTTGAAGAACATATTTGAAATAGACGAGGTAGCATTTTCAAAAATGCTGAAATAACTATGCCCCCTTTCCAGCAGGTGCTTAATCTGAGTACATCTAGCTTGCAGTTGCTGCTGCCAGTGAATTATACTTACACTGCTAAAGTGCAAAGCAGATATTTGCAAGTATTGTCTACCTAGAACCTTAGGGCTATTGCTAGCTAGAGAGCAGCAACCAAGCTTCTTTAAAGCTAGTTCAAATATAGTGAGCATAACAGAATATTACTACTACTCTGTAGGTGTAAAGTACATAGACTTGTTCATAATCTCAGTCATTTGGGCAAATAGGACTACAGTTAGTTGGTAAAACGCTTTTGTAAAATGTTCCCATTTTTTACAAATACTGTGAGATCAGTATTTGTAACGCTGTTGTGTGAACTGATGTGCGTCACTCTTTGCAGATTAGATAAAATAATTCTGATGGAAATGTTTTGTATAAATGTTAATGTCTACTGTAAAAGATATGAAAATATAATTCTGTTAAATAAGAATGTTTATACATTTTATGAATGCTAACATTGATAAAACAAAATCTTTAAAGGGGATTGCTCTTTGAAATATATACTCAAATATATATTTGAAAAACTGCAAGAGTTCTCAGATAAGCTTGCTTTCTAGTATTACAACTCTAGTCAACTTGGAGGACATTTTCTTTCTTTCAGAGAAATCTGCCTACTCAGTTGAGTTTTCCCAAGGTCACCAGTTCTAATTAACATGCAGTTTTCATAGTTGGTTGATATAACTGTGAATCATTAAACCCTAAAAATGTGTGATATCATCATTGGTAACTTGCCTTTTCATATACTTCAATAATATCTCTTTTCCTTCCTCCTGTTGGAAAAAAATAGATATGAACATGAGGGTAGGGAAAGTGGATACCTGTGGGTATTTTTTTCTCTGTCACCTTTGCTCCTGCCAACTGTTGTATATGACTGATTTTTTTCCACTTGAAATTTACATTCTGAACTAGCTTCACCTTCCAGCCAAGCTTATGGCGTATCAAGCACCGCCCAAGTTCACAAAGGAAATCACAGCTTTTACCCCCAAAAGGATACAGTTGGTTAAGGATGTTACCTGTTCACATCCAAGAGACCCTATAACTTAAAGAGATAAATCAATTGGAACAAGTTTATACTTAATCACTTTTTTCCTGTGTCAGCTGTGGCCATAAGGACTTAGGCTGCTTTGACCAGCTATTTAACTGTCTTATGTTTTGTCTTGTTCTTTTGTTCATTTCTTGATCTTTTTTCTTTCTGGTGTTTTCCAGAGGAAAACATGATTTTAAATGGGTTACAGTAAGTACTGTAGAGAATATAAGTTTCTTTCTGATTGGGAATGGTGCGTCATATGTGCTCAGGTAGAGGAAAGGCATTTTCAATTTTCAGTCATAATGTTGGTCAAGAGTGCCTGCTGATTCATTCTGAGGACGGTGAGTCAGATAAGCTAAATTAGGTTTCTGCTCTGAATCATCCTCTATAGGAGCCTATCTTACTCCACTGACTATAGACAGAGCCTAAAGAGATTAACTATACTAGGCTAAAATTACACTTTGTCAATACCCATTTCCTAACTGTCCTTTCTTGAAGTCCATTCTACTCTGAACCCCGAGAGCTAATGGATGAGAATAGGTTAGATGACACGTGACATTTTTTGGTTGTTCTTGAAGAGGGAATAAAGGTGAAATTTAAATAACCCTGAAAGTATCCTTCTCCCATATTTTCGGTATAGTAATAAGTCTACTTTTTCAGTAGAAGCACTAACACTACCATCTTGAAGTAGTTGTATGATTAGGAAAGAACAAGTATAGAGATATCAGATTCAGAAAACGTGTATATGTTTTGCAACCTACAAAGAGTTCTTCAAAGTTGCAATTGTATTTGTAACTTGTCATGTTTATTTTCCAAAAAAATTATATAGCTCGCTAGCTAGATTTTTTTAAGTGGAGTTAAATAAACAGAGCTGCCCTCAAAATATGAATGCAGAATCCTTAACAAAATGGGCAAACATTCCCTCTGACTCTGGTAATAATGCTTTGACATTCATGGCAATTATCTTTGGTTATTTTTGTTGATTGTGTAGTCCAGATACTGATAAATGGCCAAAGCTGATAGCATTGGAGGTGGACTACAGGCGTCCATTAGTACACAGAACAAATATTTCATAAAAAGTGTCTCTATAAATCCTCTACAGTCATACAACAGTTTTTCTTCCATTCCCACTTCATCTAGAACAGCTTACATATCTATCTATATATCTATATCTTTATCTATCTCTCTATATGTACCTTTTAAAATTAAACTTTCAAATGATTAGCAAAAGCATCATAATTAACATATTTTACCACTCCAAGCCAAGAATATGTCTTTACTTTTCTGGTAAAATATAAGATGTCTCACCTTTTCCAGCTAATGCATTTCTAGTTTTCTCAGCCCAGCTTGGAGTTTTAGAGTTGTTGGCAAAACTCTTTTTATTTTTCCTTAATGCATTTTTAAACAGTACCTTTTCACCCTAGACTAGGGGAGCCCACTGAGTTCCTTTGTCCTATTCTCACAGACAGAAGCACAAGAACAAGGCAGATTTATATGAAAGGGGCATGAAGAAATAACCTTCACTAGCCCTGACTTTATGGAGCATATTTTGAATTGTGTGTACTACCTGTGCCACCCCCTCAGCCTCCCTTCTCCCCATTGACATTGCAGTTGCATCCAGCTTTGACAACTTCCATGTATTACCAGGGTGTTGATGTGTGGCACCATTTTTATGACTTCTTTCAGTTTGCTTTGATCTCATAGCTCTTATCCTCCAGAGAGTTCAATTGCAAGTGAAAATACAGGGCAAACATTTTTCATGTGGTTGATATAGAACATGTATTTGCAACCTGCCTTTCCAAGAGTATATCGTATGTAATAAAGGCAGCAAACAAATAATGCCTTCCACTGCAAAACATGAGGGAGGGCTTAGGAAGGCTGGTGTGTGTCTGTTCCATTTGAGATTAGTAGTTGGAGAAGTTTGATTTGTGCCACTGACAATAACTGCTCATTTTAATCTGGCTAATGCATTCAAACTTCACAACGATTGTGCATTACAAATGCCGCATAAAGAACTGCTGCATTAAGCATTATTCAAGTTGCAAAGTCAAGCATTTAAATGTTAGGAACTACTGGAATCTAGGGGGCCTATACGTCATTAATTTGGTCCTCCTCTGCCTGGATGGGTTTAGTAACCCCCATGCAATTTGCAAGGAGATGAGGCTTATTTGTTCATAGCATTGTTGCCCCATTCATAACAGCAGGACTCGTCTCAACTGAACTTCACCAGGAAAGGATCTCAGAGGTGTTACATTCTTACAAGTTTCATGAAAATAGTCTGTTTGGTGAAATGAGGGAAAGACTTAAGCTCAACCTGGATTAGGTTCTTGAGATCCAGATTCATAAAAAGCCAGTTTTTACCTATCTCATAACTTTTTTCTACAAGAGTTGCTATGTCATTGCATGGGATAGATCTTCCCTGGGGATGCACATGGGTTCTTGTTTTCATCTCCTCCTTCCCTCATTCTCACCTAGCCTGGCTAAGCTTTCCCTCTGGGGTCTGAATCCTTGTGTGAGCTCAGTGTCCTGTGCCAACCAGACCTCCCTGTTGCTGTGTGCCAGCTTTGGTTCTGCAAAGCCTTTTGGACCACTTTGCTTTTCCTGCTCTATGATTCCTCCTATTTTTTCTGGTTCAGGTCTACTAGGAGAAATACTTCTAGCTTGGAGGAAAAAAGGCTCCCAGCTCTCTCCTGGCTGCTGGTCTTGCACCAGCCCTGTGCCGCTGAGAGCAGCTATTGCAGACAATTATCTGGTTGAATGCCAGAAGCTCCTTGCTTCAGGAGGCCTGACTGGTTGCTCTGTGAGTGTAAGGCATGTACAATCTCAACACCATCAGGGGCTTGATAAAGTTAAGGGAGAATAACTTCCTCAGAGGTGTGTAGCTGTGAAAATTGAAAATGCCTCCACTAAGCATGTATAAAACTGCAATATACCAAGAACATAAGAACTTACCAGATCTGCATGGATTTTCCAGGGCATGGCAAAAAGCTCTTAAAAGATATTTAAACAAAATCGCATTTTTGAAAATTCTGCATGTCATTGGGTCATCTAAAGTTGTAAAAAGAGCAGTTACCAGGATTTAATGAGAAATAACTCAACACCCATCTTAATATTCAAACAAAATGGCTCACCTGGTTCTGGAGCATCTCCCAAAAGAGTTATCCTGGGTAGATGTATAGCATGAGAAATTTAACTACAAGTAAATTAGCAAAATTAAGAGAAACAAGGTTGTGGAATTGGAAGTTTTATGCAATTTCTCTATCAGGCAGGGCCAGTTACATTGCTTATACAAATGACAGTACTTCATCTCCAGCAGTTGAATATTATAGATGATGCATTCAAATATTATTTTAAAGGTGTCTGCTAGTATATAGATGCATTAATTTTATATTACGGTCCATCTACTGAAAACAGATATCATTACTTCTGTTTTACAGCAGTATGAGTGGTAAAAGAGGCAGTAAGACTTCTGGAATGCAGTAATATAAAAATAGTCAATATGAATATTCCACATTTTCTTTTATTTATATGTATTATCTTTTATTTATAAATGTATGTTTTTTATTTATTGCATGGAGCAAGTGTAGGTAAAGGTAATGATCTTGCCTCAAGTATCTTAAAAATTAGGCAATTTACAAACACAAAAATGAAAAATGAATTTGGAATAACACAAGATATACAAATATTTACCATATGTTTTTTATCTCTCTGTTATTGTTCTTAGCTTTTAAAAATCTATCTGTTTTGCTTACTTAAAGGAAAGAATCAGTGTTAAATAGCTTTTGAAATGGGTAATTCTTCTGATGAGACCCAGGTTCACTGAGAGCAGATCTCAATGCCTGCAAGATAAGAAATGCAGAGAAAGACTCTTAACTCTTATTAAAGAAAGCATTGTCATCAATGTTTCTTACTGTGAAAGTGACACAGGATGAAAATATGTGAGGAAATTTGGGCCTATGGTGGATTTTTCCCTCCCACTGTAAAGCCGTAAAAATGATAGTGTCAAGAAATGTAGCCTATGTAAACAGAAAATTTAATTGCATTTAATTGTAACTGCTCAGTGGTGGAACATTTAAATCCAAAAGAGAGCCTATAATTGTTTCAGTTGCATTGACTGACTTTAATTAACATTGAGTTATACTGTAAATGTACAAAACTATCAATGAAAATGAGTGGACCTTTTTAAGGTGAAATGCACTGCACATAACCACAGTAGAAGAAGAGAAGAGCTCTAATGCTGTGAAAATTCAGGAAAAAATAAAACCTTACCCCTTTTTTAGGTTAATTCAAGCAGTTAGGATGTAAGCTTTCCGTGCATTCCTTTTTATTTACTTTCTCATAACAGAGACGAATGAATTTTTAAAGGATGTATGCTGCTGAGTTTGACGTTTCTATGCAATGGCTGAAAGAAAGTCTTTTAATTCAGAAATGCATTCAAACTACTTATGCTTTTTTATCTATCCACATTTAGACTTAGATTTGAAATCCACGAAGTCAAGTGAAAAATCTCACACTGAGTTTAATGGACAAGGACTCAGGCCCTTATAGCATGGTCATTACCAGAGTCTCTGATTCTGCAACTGACGCCACGTGGGAGTCAACTGAAGTCAATGAAGCTTCAAGAGGGCAGCTGAATCTGTTTATGCAAAGTCAATTGCAGGACTTATGCTTTTGTAACTAAGCATTGTGTTTGCATCAAAAATGCATTGATCTACTCTGCAAAGAGCATAATAGGGGCCTCTACTCTCAGGGTAATATTTCCCTTCTCCTGCCTTGTTTCATCTTGATTTTTCCTAATTCATATGTATACATGCTCTGTTTTTTAAGATGTTTTTAATATGAAGTGAGTTACTACACTCATTTTTGTTGGGACTTTGAAGATGATGTGTCTGTTTACTGAGCTTTTTTAAAAGAAAGTGGCGATGAAAAGGAGATCTGTAAACATATTACTACTCTACAAGCAACATGAATATAATAAAAATCTGTGTCAAAAACACTGTTATATATACCAATGGTTTAAAAGGTAAATTGTCTGAGTTTTACCTAATGGGTTGAAGTAATTGAAATGCAAGGGAACTTTGATTTTTTTTTCCCTAGTTTTTCTACCTTCTGAGTAAGTGGAGAAGATATCATTAAATCAAACTTTGTATCTTTATCTATACAATGGAGAAATGTGTGGTTACCCAAAACTTTAAAAGATGCTCAGGATGGCAGAGGTTTATTTACACAACAGGATTGGACAATTATCTTTGGTGAATTGTTTTTTGGACTTCAGGCTTCAAACCCTAGTTGTCACAGAGTTATTCATATTTTCCCCTTCTGATTTGTCTAACCCAGAGGTCATTAGACACTTCCCCAGGATGACAAAAAGAATGTTCAAGCTCCTCAGCTGCCTGAAAAGGTTTAGAAAAATGGACTGAGGTAGGTTGCTTGGAAAAGCAGAGTATTGGGAAAGAAGAAGAAGGCAAAAGGAATCCCCCTGACTTAAGTTTGCTGTACTGAACAGAGATTCACTAGATAAATAATGAACATCATTAAAAACATTACAGTTAGTTTGAGCTCTGCCCTGAAATCTGACAATGAGCTACAAAGGACTTTTGAGGAAGGGGGCAGGATCTGATGAAGTTCAGTAGGAATGCAGAGACAGTATAGGAAAAGAAGTCTTTGTCAATACCTTCCCTAGTAATTCTTAACTGCCTTATTGGCCCTTTGGTAGCACTGAATAGTTGAGCATTCCTTCGCCCCTGTTTTCCCATTTCCATGAATTTGTGTGTCAGGCTGAGCATAGACAGGGTATAAGTAGAAAGGAGGCTAGAAGAAAGTTGTTGTTACGACGGGTATGTATAAGTCTTAAAGACTGCCGGAAGGCTTCTAAAAGTTTTCCCAAAGACCAGCTTAGATAGTACTGTTAATAAACGCCATTTACCATTTTAGCTGTTTGGGGGTGTTTGGTGTCAAATGTACTTATTAAGCAGTGTTTTAATTGTAACTAAAATGTATTTTAATTAATATGAGCAAAGATCAGTACAGACCTTTGAGACATCAAATAGGTAAGTGTTGGTTCTTTCTCCAACTTCATAACAGAGCCATTACTAATGACTTCTGATTACCAGACACAAACAGCAGGCACAGATGTAAGGCCCGTTTTTAATGGTCGCTTCCTAGGCAGGCAGAGATACCGCTTACCCTGCTGAAAAAACACCCCGACAGACTGTCCTGGCTGCACAATAGCAGGTTAGGGAGAAACAGCTTTTGGGTGATTGGTGAAGTCTGAAACTTTACAATGGGATAACACAGAAGAAAAACTTCTCCCAAATCTTGCCACAGAATCTGTGGGGAAGCTACAGAGGAGGAATGAGATGGAAACAGCTGACATTACCAGCAAAGAGAAATTCCGGCTTCACTTTGTGGATGTGAAAGACCAGGACTCACTGGCTTTCTAAACATTGCTTTGCAGGCATTCAAAAAGCATGCATTTATGGTTTGAATCTGGCCTATCCTAAAATACATGTTAAACAGTATTTTCATGTTAAAATTGAATGTTTGGATACTGACTCTTCAAGGTTGTGTGCAGCTTTAGGTACCCATTTGTATTTAAGTAACTATGCAACTGTGACCTGATGAAGGTCTGCAGTATTTTTTTAAACAGCCTGTAGGTTTTTATTAAAAATCATAAGACCATGTCTTGAAGTGGTTGCCTGTAATTAGGAAAACTAAATTAACAACTTAGTAATTGTGGATCTCCTATATTACAATGCAAACTTTTGTTTAGGATTTTTAGGATTTTATAGCTAGAGATTAGAAAAATTTCAATGAGGAATATGAGAGGCCTATTTATTTTCTGGGAATGTTGTCACAAACTCCTTCAAAATTTCAGGTTAATTTCCAGATGATATAGAGCTTTTTCTATTTGTTATTAGTCATTAACAGAATCTTTTCCTCTATCCTTCCAGTGCAAGCTTTTGAATCTAGACCATGCAATTCCTGTAATAGGAAACCTGCTACACTGTGGGTGCTCTGGGGTACGGTGCTGAGGGTGGCATTTTTGTAGACTTGTATTTTGATGCATTGTACACTTTGTTGACAAGTCCTTCGATGTTACCCATTTATCATTAGATCTCCATGAATTCAAAGTAAGGATAACAACTTCCCAAAATATTTATCTGAATGTCCAAAATAGAGTATATAATTTTAAGTTCGTACAAGACCTTAAAGTAAAATAAAAATATTCATAAAATATCTAGGTGAAGTAAATAAAGACAACCACGCCTCCTTTACTTAGGGATGTCATGTGATGGTTGGATGACATTAGTTGAAAAGGTAACCAACCACTCTGGGAGGACAACTGGTGTTGGAAACTGTCTTTCCAAGGGACTTGAATATTGTAGGAAGCATTTTGTGTTGTTTGGTATTGCCAGCTTTAATTAGTTCTGATGGGAACAGGGTGACAATGTTTACCCATTTTGATGTTTGACTAGTGTATTTCTGCATCTTTTTCAGACCCCTATTTGCATGTATGCACATAATTTTACAACTTTCCTTCCTGGAAAGGATTTGCTTTGTTGATGGACCTGTTAGTGTTAAACATGCAGTCTTCAGCCACATGGCCCAACTTTTTCTTGCTGTTGGAGTCAGTCTGGAGTATTACTCTGCAGTCTTCCTTCTGGCCCCATTAATCATGGGTTTTTTTCTGTGTTTTCTTGAAAGTGCTCATTTATAAAATCAAATTTGTTCTGATTTTAGGGCAGTTTCTCCTATTTCCTATTGCTTTTTCTTTCTTTTAAAAGCACCTACTAAGTGGTTTCTTCCTTCCTTTATGTCAGACACTGCCTTCAAGGTCTGAAGTTTTATGTGCTGCATTCATGATGTCCTAAGGTCCCCATGTGTACTCCGTCATTGTTTCCAGATGTAGTTCTTGTTTCCTCTGGCTGTTCTCCACTACAAACTCTACCAGATAGTGCTTTATACACAAACATGTTACACCATGTACCTGCTCTTGTACACATAAACATAGCTGCTGTAACAAGGGATTTTTTGGTGGGAGGGGAAAAGAGAAGATGGGACTCACTCTCCTTGCATCCTCTCCTGCCTCAGCAGTTACCAGGAGCACCGAGAGTGGGACAACCCCATGAGGAGGCCTGAGCTGGGAGCTGGGGGTGACCCCCAACATAGGCAGGGCCCTCACCTACAGGACCCAAGCCAAGGTGCAGGCAGGGGCAGCGTCCATCTACAATCCTGTGATCATCAGGCAAATGGTAAGTGACAAGTCTGGTCCAAGATCAGGCCGGAAGCCCAAGGAGCAAGTCAAGAATGTCAAGGAACACATCTCAGGGCAGGCGTGGGTGCTCTGATCCGAGCCTGAATGGATCCCCTCAGGTCATGGGCTGAGAGGGCCTGGCTGGGAGTCCCAGTGGGGCCAGTGAGGGCAAGGGTGCCCATAGGTGCACTCAGGCTCCTGACAGTAGTCATGGCTGTTTTCTTTTCTGAAGACTCTCTTTCAAAGGGGGAGGAAAAAGGTAACTTTTCTGCTAAAATCTGCTGCTCTCTGGTTTCTGTGGTCAGGGTTGCTTGGATGCTGAGATCTCTGACTTGTTGTCCCTCATCCATTTAATTTTGCCTCAGTAGTTGACCATCCATCACTAGGCTGTCATTCTCTTTCCTTCTGCTCAATTACCACTTATAATACAACCTTCAGACAAACTCTCGCAACTAAAACAGCAGCTAGCAAAGCACTAAACAACATTCTTAGTCAATTCTTTCAGCAGAGCAAGGATTGGTTCCATCTTTTAGACAAGTCTCTCACAAACTCTGTCTCACTGCTGTATTTTATGTCAGGTTGTTTGTGTGCGAATAAAGCAACTTTCTTCTGAGGAATATTGGCAATACCCAGTTCCTTTATTGATGTCTTTCACGAAAGGTTAACATTGACAAATGCTGCACGAAGTAGAGGTGTGTAATGATTGTCCATGCTGCTCATTCAGCTTCTGCTCCACTCACTAGTGCGACACTATTCTTTCTGCATTTGAGAAAATTTTGCTTTGGGTGTTTCAGTAGATATCTGCAGTTTTCTTTGTATGCAGCTGACAGCTGTCTGTGGGCTTACAAGGCAAGGAGAGAACATGATCACATCAGCATTGCAAACGGGATATAGAGAAAGTTTTATTAGTCCTCACTCAGTGATGCACCCTGGATAGCTATGGTACAGCCTCTGATGTGACACGATATGTTTATCTGGAAATGTGTTTTCCCAAATTCACATGGGTGAAATTACAGGAAATTGGATGTCATATATCAAAATCCAATTGAACTGGCATGAATGGATTCTTTAAATGCTAGCATGGCCTATGACTAACAGCAGATTCCAAGCTCTTCATCTGCATTCAGGCAGTCTACTGATGGTTGTCTGCTAGGATACAAAGCACTGGGATACTAAGGCACTGGGTATGCTCAGATAGGAGAGCTGAATCCTTTTGGGTTCATTTCTAAACAGACGCAGATTTTGGCTTTGAGGACAACCTCAAGATGGTTTAGAAGACAGTACTGGTTTATCCACTGAGACCCAAAGCATTATTCCCTTTTTGCCTTCCTGGATAGGGGGAATAAGAAAGAGAAATGGTCTAAAGCACCAGGGACTGTTCCATGGAGGTGCCTGTGTCCTGCTGCCTTCACTGAAGAGCAACTGAACAAAAAAACACTTTTAGCATCATCTAATGACTTCAGCAGTGAATTGTTGGTCCACAAATACTAGTTCTTTTACCGGGTAGCACCTAAACTGCAACATGAACTGGCCAAGTTAGTTTGCCTTTTGATACTTGCTTTCCAAAAGACTGGTTTACTCACTGGAAAATTCTGGACTTTTTTCTCAGTTTGTCATCGTGCGACATGCCGGTGCTAAAATGTGGATGAATTTGTCAGCACATCTATGCCACAGACACTTCTTTTGCCATGTCTTACTCCTTTCTTTCCCTTCTTTTCCAGCATGTAAATGCTGTTTTCTTTTTTATTGGTACCTTTTGTGTTTCCTTATTGCTAATAATACCTATTTTACTTTTCATGACAGTTAAAAGGATATCTCAGCTTGCTAACTGGTAGAGAACAAAACCTCTGCTTATTTACAGACTCACATAATCAGATTTGTTTTGTTGTATAAGCACATCCTTTTTTTAAGTACATTACTAGACTGCACTGTTTCCCCTTTCTTTATAATTGATTGAATTGGTTATTTAGTGACAAATATCATAATGATTTACTGATGTTTATGGAGCTGCAAAGGAGTATTCAATTTTTTTACTGCCTTAGAAAAACACTTTGTTTCAGTTTTACTCTCTGCACACTTTTCTTGGTAAAATGAACAAGAAAAAGACAAAACAGTAGGAAATCATTAGTTGGTACTGGCAGGTCAATGCAGTGAGATTATTTCTATAGACTCCAGACTTGCTGTGTGTTTAAAGATAGAAGGTAACATAATTGCATGTTTTTTTCACGGTCTTACTGTCCAAAGAAAATGTATTTTTGTAAATAGAGTAATTTTTTGCTGAATGGGGCTGCAAGTGTTCTCAGAAATTGCAGTTGTAGAAATATTTGGGTACTGGCATAAAGTTTTGTACAGGTTTTCCAAAAATTTGGAACCAACACACCGTTCTGCCACTAAAGTCAGTACGGCTATCTATCTATTTTTATTTCATCTCAATTTTCAGATTATTGAAGTATCTGCCAACAAGATACCTCTTTCCAGCAGGTGGAAAATTATTCTCTGAATAAAGCAATGTCACGCTGTGCCTCCCATGGAATCCTTTGACAGTGAGAGGAAACTTTAATATTATCATTAAAAAATGTTCCCACAATTCAGCAGTGGATTTACCAGTTTCCATTAAATTTTCTAAAACTGTGGTCTTACTGAAAACTACATTTGAATTGCCAAGAGGTGCCAAACATCAAAAGACATGCAGTGGTGGTGTCCAGGTGCAGATATTAGTTTTACTTTTTGGAACAGTCATCTTTGAGAAATTTTAGTGTTTGTCAATGAAAATATGCATTTTGTTGTTTCCTTGCATGGGGTCTGATACACTACTTTTAAAAAACAGTAAGCTTTACTAGAGACTTTAATACACTTTGGATTAGGACCTTCATTTGTGAGTGTCCTGTACATCTGCAGATGATAAATATCTTTTCTGACCTATTGTTTGGTTGCAGATTGTCCTATGCAAAACCACTGCAGAACAAATCTGCTATTGGAAACAGTGATGTTGTAGCATTTCTTCTAAACAGAAGCATGTTTAATGGTCAATAAAATGAGCTCTTGGCAGACATTCAATTTGATGATTAAAGAATTCCTGCCTTTACAATAACAATGTTATAGTAGAAAATAGCATTAGGAATCTGACTGCACTGATTGGTTTGCAATGAGTCATAGCTATGCAATTATGGCTCTGTAATTGCCCAGGCATGACATCATAAAGTAAACTGTCACAATACAGACTTTAAAATTATTTTTTAAAAATGTGATTCGTTAGTTTAAAAAAGGCCAGTATCCTGTGAGTATCCTGTGAGTTGCATGTCTTTTGCATGGTTAGACGTATCTATTGGCAGGTGAGGTTTCCATTGTAAGCCTTTGTGAGCCATTTTGCTGAAAGCACTTTCACTGAAGTGAAAAAATAAAATAAAATGAAATGAAAAAAATCAATGGATGGGAGACCTGTGTGGTCTTCTTTGAGGGCAGAATGTTTTCTGTGAGTCTAGCTTTTATCTGCTTTCCATCAAAGGCCATGAAAACCTGAAGTATGTGACTGGCTCTAGCTGACTGCTTTTGCCATTGCTCTGTAATCTGAGAGCTCAGAGTACTGGCAGATTTAATATTGGATGACATCTTCCAATGTACTTATGAATTCCTACATTGGATTTCTAATTGCCAAACTATGGTGCTCAAAATTCCTACCCTCCTGTTGACTAAATCTGAAGGTGCCAAATAGCATTAGCTTCTTCATGCTTCAACAGCTTTCAAATGTTTGGCTGTTCCCTGAATATATCCTATGACATTATAAAGAATTTATTTTTTCACAAATGAAAAAAAGAAATATATTAAAATAAAGGAAGACACCACTTTCTCTTAACTCCTCTGTCCGTCTTCAATGCAGAACTTCTGCTTGACCCACTTCAGTCTCTTGCCTGCCTGTGTTCTTGTTTTAAGAAAATACTGTTAATAGGTTCACATTGCTGACCTCATGTATTTCATATGGACATAGATATCAGCATTAGAGCCCTGTTGCTTCTTCTTGTTCTTCTAGCCTATTCTGAGAAGCTTCATAATTATTCCTGTAATCAGCCCCTGAAATTTTTATGGGTATCCTAAAGCCTTTTTAAGTGGACTGCACTAGCCAGTGTCAAGTCAAAGGAATATGAATACCAGAGACAACAGAAGAAATACCTAAGATTTATTTTAATTACCCTCTCTCTCCTGTCATTGTTCGAGGTAAAAATTTTAGCACTGCACTTTTTTCTAAATTCAAAGGGAATCTAAAATTCAAAGGGAAACAACTTTCTAATCCAAAGCATGATTTTGAGATTTTGAGGAGAGAAATAGTTTACAATTTAGACCAAGTGTGGAAGTAAATCTGCTGAAGGTTTTTGGAAAAATGTGAGAGACAGACAGATAGACCATGGTCAAAACCGCACTAAAATCTCAATACTCTGAGGGTAAGGTATATTGAGTTTAATATCATGCATGAATGTCTTAACCACCAGACTATGGAGCCTGTGCCTCTTTTTAATCACTTCATCCACTAGTATAATTCAACACGAGCTGGGGCAGAGCTTGTGCTATTCATGTTCTCTAGTTTTGACCCTGCTTATGAAAAAAATTTCTAACAAAGTGTTCATCAATACCTAGTACAATTCTGTAGAAGAAAAATGAAACTTGGAAAAATCTTTGGCATCCCTCATCAGCAACTTTTTCAGTGCTTATCTCCAGCATCCAAAATGATCCCTTTCAGATTTGATCAAACAGCACTGATTTCTCCACTCTCCCTGGATCCAAAGAAGTCCGAGATAAAATGTTGCTCTGGACTTTTTGTGGTGAAAGGGTAGGACAGTAAAGAGAGTCAGCTGGTTTTGTTCTGTTTTCTTTTCTGGAAAAGGAACAAGAAAGGGCTCCATAAACAGGATGCAAAGCAGGGTCCAAGCCTTACTCCCTGCTTGGTATTGAGAAGAGCAAATACGAAATGCTGGGACCAACGAACATGTGTCTTTTCATGCGGTGTCTCTGTTGGGGGTGGGTGAGAAGAGGCAGTGATGGGAGGAAAGAATATATCATACTAGTGAGGTAAATTTCACAGGGCTAGTGAGCCTCAGAGCCCCAGATCTCTCACTTTCAGTCCTAATTAACAGCCTAGGCTTCTGACTTCTGGCATTTCTCCCTAGAAATTGTAGTTCTGATACTAAATCCTTTACCTCAGGCTTCATGGACCTGTCAAAAGGCTGCAGTCAAATACTTACTTATCTACAGGTAAAGAGGTATTCATATGCGCTTACACTGTTGAGATTACCATGTGTTTTCTGGTTGGAACAGCATATCATTACAGAGCATGCTCTGCTTTGTCAGTACATTTTTCCTTCCTCCTTTTTGTGGTTAGTGAGATGCCTGCTCTGGAGCATGAAAGTTCATCCCTGATCTACCTGGATGATATTTTTATCACAGCCCTCCAAGTAACCTATCCCTTTTTTATGCTTTAGCCTTGGTTCATTAACTTTTCACCTGGGGAATGTAGTAAACAGAGAAAAATCAATTCTGACTCAATCCAGCTCTCTAAACTTTCTGGAGTTCTTGTTCAACACTGAAACCATGACCCTGGAGACTCCTCTTTCATAGAGAATATATATTAACTTTGTCAGTCAGTCTGATTAAATTTCTCTCTCTCCCTCTCTCTCCCTCTCTCCCTCTCATGTCTTCTAGGCTCTTTTTAGCCCCTTTTTATGCCAGCCTTTGCTGAAATGAGATGTAACAGAACCACACCAGTTTTACCCTTAGGAGACAGCTGCAGATATTACTTGATTGATGGCTACTCTAGTTTCCTTCTGAATTTTATTTTACTCCCATCACCTTCTCTTCTTTCCCTGAAACTGGTGCTATGCCCAAATAAGAAAAGGGAGACAGTGAGTAGGTCCCATTAAAAATTCACATTGTGCTCCTCTGCAGCAGTAAAAACTAAAGTATCTCTTATTCTGAAGTATAAGCTACCTGGGGCAGCGAGTGCTATGGTTTCAAGGGAAGTCTGAATAAGACAATACATAGGACCTTCAAGAACAGAGGTAATTAAAGCTTCTCCCAGACACAGCACATCAGAATAGAATTTCTAAAGCCCTCAGAGCAGAGCAATAACCTTTTCTCGCATTGCTTTATAACCTACTCCACATAAAAAAGACACAAGATGAAAAACCCCAACAAAACAATGATAGCAAAGCTTCCTCAACAAATATTTAAACCTGTTTAAACTTATGGGCAAAAAAAAAGTATTGAAATATTAATTCCATATACAGAACAAAGTTATCTTCCAAATGGCAATAGCCTGTCTTTTGACAAAGGAACGCCACCTTACGTTGTGTCAAAATACATTTTTATTACAGTTCTAGTCCATATTCCTCATGTTGTTTCTAGATGACAGGCAAGATACGAATACACTAGTTTGGATATCAGTATAGCATGGCCTAGGTTAATTAGCCCTTGCAGAGCTGCACCGTAATAGTCCTTTATTTCTCCTAGAACCTCATGTGGCTCAGAGGTTATTACATGGCAGTGTATTGCACCATGAAGGCATACCCCTAACATACAGATGCTAGTTTGAAAATTTCTATACTTATTACATAGCAAGCTTCTGGGAGTTCCATACTGATCTGAACAGCATTGTTTTTTGACCTCATATAGAAATGGCCAAACTTTGCAAACTGTTTCTGAATCCTCTGTATTATAAGTTCCATTCGTGGGTAAAAACAGACTCTGAACCACAGCTTAGATGTTAGAAAATCCTTTGTGAATGTGAACACAGGCAAGCTGCAGAATGTTGTTGGCTCTTTCTTGTAAGAGGAGTTCTGTGCTCCAAATATTTATCTTAATCTGAATGCAATACTGTGTTTTGGGATCTCCTCTATAAACTGGTGCATTTATGTAAGACACCTGTGTCCTATCAACTCCACCCTTCCTTCCCCATTCATTTTATGCTTAGCCTACTAATTTCTTAAAATGTAAAAAATATGCCAAAATGAAAAACATGTAGTTGGAAGGCCACACCCTCTAAGTTCATCTGATGGCAATTACAGGTCTAGAAGCACGATGGGAGACCAGACAAATATTGTTGCATTTTCTCTGAACTGGTGGAAAGAACACTGGGAATGCGCAAGAGGAAAACTTGGTTAATGGGTCCTGCACCATTAGCAAACCTGCATTAGAGGGAAGGGTGATTGCCATTTTGCTAGAGATGATACTTTTTCAGCCCGTAACTCATTCTATAAGTAGATGCACACAGCAACTGCTACAGCAGAAGAGGCCAGTAAGTCCATACAGTTGACCCTATCTCTACCAGAGGTCAATGCCAAAAGCTTTGGAGGAGGTAATAAAGCCTATGTTATGTACCTAATTTTGCAGTAATATACTATAGGGATAAATTTCTTCCTGATTCCAGCTGGTGATCAGTTTATGTCCTGAAACTATGTCCGTGAATACACTTAACATTTTTTTCTTATTGACAACATCTAATTATTACAAAGCAAACACATCCAGTAACATTAAAAGCACCTTTGAAACACTACACAGATCGTCTTGGAAAATTGTGGGGTTTTGTTTTGTTTTTTAAATAATATTACAGATGGCACTAGCGTAGAATTTTCACAACTTAAAGGTGTTTTAATAAATATCTAATGTCAAAGTCAGCTCTGGAAAGAGCAGGTGTAGCTTTTTATTTGCTTCTTCTGTATCTTAATAATGATCCTCAGCCAGAGATAGGAGCCATTGTGTATCATACTGTGAAGGAGGGAATACAAAACACTGTGAATTACAGTTGATAAACCTGTATTTACAATATAATACAAATTATTTATTCTCCTCTCACAGGATGGAAGTGTTAATATTGTGAAGTGCTGTATATTTATAGAACTGATGTTTCCTAATGAAGGCATTATTGTTATGTATTAGCAGTGTGGTATGTCGTGAGTCCTCAGTAAATAAGTTATGTCACCATTGTATTCATTAGTCTCATGACCTAGAACTTCATTCCATTGTAACTTAGCTTTAATTATTCCCTAAGTGACCAAAAAAATGTGATGGTTCGCAGAATGATCCATTAAGCAAAAGATGAACCAAGTAATACTGGAAATTTGGAGACACTTTAAGATTGGTACTGTCTCCTGGAAGTAATAGCAGGTGCGTATTTTATTGAAACATTTATTTCCAGAATCCTTCTTTTTCTTCCATTTTCCCCTCACTCCCATGTACTGTACACCTTTCCCTAAGGGAATTGGCATGTGTTTATGCAGGACATTATGAGATGACATACAGAATACATTTTTCCAGTGTTTTCCCCTTTCTTTTTCTTTTTTCTTTTTTTTTTTTTTTTTTTAATTAGCTTCCCAAGGAAGTTCCTGAAAGAACTCGGAAAAAGAGTTATAGATGAAATGTTTGGAAGAAGAATCAATGAATCAGTCTGTATGCTCAAAACTGGGAAGGTAGTGACAGCTGCAATGCTTATGTTGGTGAGTTTACACTCTGCTTTCTACTATTATTTTACTTCCTGGAGTATTTCCATATAATTTACTTAGCATATTAAATAAAATATGGTGCTAATGGACAGTCTGGTGAGTTTAACATCAGAAAACAAGAGAACACTTAACAGGGAAGTGAGACTGGGTGTAGAAGTAGTGGAAGTGGACGCATGTTAGGATTTAGTTTCTAGGCTTGTATAAGGATTTCAGACCTCGACAAGAACTGTAAGTCTTAAAAAATGGAAGCAAAGTTTTAATTTTATCTCACAAACAGTCAGTGAAAAGGTAGGACAGATAACGACACCAGAAACACTGTAACAGCCAACAAATCTCTTTTGATTACTTTGATTTAGAGCAGGAAGGATTTTTTTATTATTTATTAAACGGTCTGATTTTAAGATGAGAAATAGAAGATGAAGCAGTTGTTTATGTTATTGAACTGAGTAATCTACCACTAACCTATAACTTGGGAATGTGACAAAATATTCCTTTTCATTTTCAGAAATCTAACCAGAAGGATGTTTTAACCACAGATATGGATTTAACCACAGGAAGATGCTTCCTGTTAACAAGAACAGAGAACCTGTTCAGACTCAAGGACAAAAATCCACCCTAAGAACTCAGAATGAAAGTTACTAACAGTAGTATTTGTAAACTAGAAAATGGCATAATCTTCTGTGATAATGCTGTAGCTGCCTTATATTTGCACATGAAGTTTTTATGTCTGCACTGAAGAAGAAATTCTTCCATAAGCTGAACAGATAGACTCTGAATACACTTGTACTTAAGAGGCTGATAGCTTTTCATTGGTCATATTTACAACTCTGCAATAGTTTCATATATATAATTGAAATATTTTATTTGAGCTGGATTGTGGAGAAAGCTGTAATGCAATCCTAGCAATACTAATAACCCTTTTAGATTGGAAAAATATTTAACAAATGTTGATGTTTTACAGTAAAAATCTGAGACTAGATATTGGGGGGGATACAGACTGCCAAGAGATTTAAAAAGCAATAGATTGTCTTTAGAGTTTATAGCACAACAATTAGGAGCAAAATATAAGCCTTTGGCAATAATGTATGACAGAAGGAGGAGAACATGAACTGCAGGCCCCATACTGTATTGTAACCAAGTAAGGACTTATGACAAAGAGTTAGTCTAATGCTAAATTAGCACTCCCACCCATTTGTCCTGGAGGAGCTTATGCAAAAAAATCCCCTAGTAACCCACACAAAACCTCACCTTTTGATATCAGCACACCTTAGAAAGGAGAAAAAAAGTTTTCAGCTGACATGAGAGTTTGTGTACATTTGAATGTAGGATTCAAACAACTAGCCATTGAGAAGACTAGCACTGAAACACAAGCTGTAAAAGTGAAGTGTTAACAGAGTACAACTACCTAACTTTATGGAGTGGAAACCTTTATTTCTTCTGTAGTAACATCTGACTAAAGCCAAGGAAGGTCCAGGACCAAGAATGCAAAGATGCTAGTTTGTGACAACTCCTAGATGAGTGTTTGGGACTATGTCAGAAGTTTACTGACTAAAGCTGTTCTCAAATAAACAGAGTCTTTAAAGATATGCCCACATCAAAGGATGTTGTGGGAGTCCATTAAAGTCTAATGACAGGTAGTTGTCATGCCAGATTCAGACCTATCAAAAGTCTGTGAATAAGAGTGGCCAGGAATTGTTCAACAAAACTTTTTTTTTTGTTAGAAAATACCAGTTCATTGCAATCCAAGCTTTCCTTCGAAACATGGGCTTTAACCAGGCCTGCCAGGCTCTCCTGGCTCTCATACGGTAAGATGGGGATCTTGCCGGTGAGGACCCAGCCTCTACCTGCCTTGCTCTCATGTGGGACTCCCAGCACCCCAACCTTAGGCAGAAGCCATCCCTCACTGATCCCTGACAGATAGCTCAGGTGGGTGCCAAGGGCAAAATCCTTAGCTTAAAAGCAGCTCCCAAGAGAAGGCGGGGTAAGGCATTGCTGAGGCTTGTTCTAGGTTTCTTCACAGCAGCTGTCCCTGAGGCCAGCAGCTGTCCCTGAGGTCACCCATTGCACTCTCTTTGAGGTGGCCTGGGACCTGCAGCCAAACCTCTAGGAGTGGGCTGGGGTGAAAGGTGTATTCAGGGCCCCGATACATGTTCAGCTGGACTGCAGGAGACACAATTTTAAGTACAACACAGGTTTGAACCTAGATTTTCTTAGAAAAGTCCCCTAATCACTGGGCTTTTGGTGACTGCGGGATTAGTCTACCCATTTATCAAAAACTTTATGAAAGTTTGCAACACTATGCTAAAATAAAGAAGGTCCCTTGTAGGACATATGACTTTGTAATGAAAAAGTAAATACTGTCTTCTACTCAGCCTTAACTGAACCATGAGACAGTTAACACACAAGGTGTGTCAGGCTACTGGTCATCAATTCAGGAGTCACCATTTGAAGGAGTAAAAAATGAGTAGCTTCAGGCAATAGAGGAGCTACAACCAGGCTGTAATGTTTCAGAAGGAAACCCAGAAAAAGTAACGCTGTAAATCCAGCATCTCATTGGGTATACAGCCTTAACAGAAAAGGATATTGTATAAGCTTAGCTAGAAGAGGTGTTGGGTTTGATCTGGGAGTGGAACAATGTGACAATGCAACCTGCACCTTCGGGTACAAGATGTATATGAAGTTCAACAAGTACGAAGAACTTGTAGAAAGAAGTCTTGTTGGAAGAAGCCACTCCTGTGTTCATCTCCAAAACTCCAAAATATAGACACTCTAGGCCTGTGACATGAAAAAGAGAACAAATTTTCTGATGAGCCACTGCTGAAAGCAGATACACTTAACAGAGCACACCTTTCAGAGTGCAACACTATTTTCTAAAAATTGGGAAAAGAGTCTATCAACATGCCACAGTCCCTTTCTGTTTCCGAAAAAGAGGTCCAATACAGTCTGGCAATACACGAGGCAGAACTTGGTGGCTATCTTCCAAGAAGCAGCTGGCGGTCTGGGCTAAGTCAGGTTGCAAGAAGCAAGTACTGAAAGTACTATTAGAGGATTGTGGACTCTATGTGCAAGTGTTAAGTGTGCAAAAACCATGGTGAAGTTACAGCAGGGAGTGAGTCAGGTCTGTTCATTCTAATAACAGGATAGTCACAATCAATTGCTACTTTTATTTCTGGGAAGACAATTTGGCAAGGAATGTGATCAGGAAATGGAAGGCATGCTATCTTCAGACAATGAAGCACAGTACACTTCAGGAGAATTCAATTGACTGCCAAATAACAGGAGAGCAGAGCCAGCATTGAAGAAACAAAGAGACTGTTGGAAAAGGTGAAACAAGTGGGGATGATGTTACCTGGCAGTGTATAACCATTGCAACTCTCCTTTCCATGCTCCTTCTGAGCACGGAAATTTAGAGCAAAGATTGATGAGGTGGAGGACTAAATTATGCTTCTCATACAGGCTGTCTCATACATACTTGCTTCTGTTCAGCACAAAAAATAATGAACAGCAGAAGCAGCTGAGGAAATACTTGTAAACAGACTACTCAATGCTGCAGAAGAGCTAGCTATCCATGTCTAGGACTTACAAGTGAGCAGGCCTCAGCGCAGTTAAAAACAACTGCAAAAGCAATTTCAAAAGGCAAAACTCCATACCCCATGGACCATTGACCACAGAAGATCTCTATTGGCCATCAGAGCTCAGATCAGTTCTGAAAAATGTTCTGGACAGTCATATATAAGCTGGAGATATACAACATGCCCACATCAACAGGCTAACAGCCCATGACCTAAAGGGCATATACGTGTTGTTTTACTAGTTTTGGCTGGGGTAGAGTTAATTTTCTTCATAATAGCTAGTATGGGGCTATGCTTTGGATTTGTGCTGGAAACAGTGTTGATAATTCAGGGATGTTTTAGTTATTGCTGAGCAGAGCTTGCACAGAATCAAGGCCTTTTCTGCTCCTCACCCCACCCCACCAGCGAGTAGGCTGGGGGTGCACGAGAAGTTGGGAGGGGGCACAGCCGGGACAGCTGACCCCAACTGACCAAAGGGATATTCCACACCATATGACGTCATGTTCAGCATATAAAGCTGGGGAAGAAGGAGGAAGGGGGGGATGTTTGGAGTGATGGCGTTTGTTTTCCCAAGTAACCATTAGGTGCAACGGAGCCCTGCTTTCCTGGAGATGGCTGAACACCTGCCAGCCAATGGGAAGCAGTGAATGAATTCCTTGTTTTGCTTTGCTTGTGTGCGTGTCTTTTGCTTTGCCTATTAAACTGTCTTTATCTCAACCCACAAGTTTTCTCATTTTTACTCTTCCGATTCTCTCCCCCACCTCATCAGGGGGGAGTGAGCGAGTGGCTTTGTGGTGCTTAGTTGCTGGCTGGGGTTAAACCATGACAGTTATCTCAGGTATCATTGTCTTGTCCAAGATAAGAGAGTCAGGAACTATGTGGAAAGCTGGCCAGCTGTCATGCAAGGCTGGAATGCCACAGAGGTAGAAGTCCCTCACCAATAGCATAAAAAAAATTGTCATTCTGGTCTGATTACTATCATGTTTGCAGGGTATGAATCTCAGCAGACTTCAAAGGAGTTACATAGAGACTGCAGCTCGGGTTTGGATATTGTTTTAGCTGCTACAGTAGTGTTTAATTGACAGAGTGACCGTTTGACATCCAGTGAAATTTCATGTGAATTTCCAGTGAATTTCACTTTCATATTCTTGCTTGGAAGGAAGAACCAAAAACCTCAGTGCCCGGGTTACCAGACCTTAGTTCCTATGTCAACTATGTACTGAAATCTCTAAATCCGCTTTAAAAATCTGGAACCTTTCCCCTGAAGTAACCATGGTGCCACTGAAGTCGAAAAATATTTGTATAAAAGATGTAACAATGGTAAAAATACCTAGAAGTAAAAACTGAAAAAACCACAACTGGAGGGTCTTCAGGGCATCTCCACACTGCTGGCAGATGTGACACAAAACTCAGGGGTGATCTGCAATCACCTAAGGCCAGAGCTGCAGACAAAACAAAAACCAAAATCAAACTGTAAACACAAGCATGATCCTGATTATTGATGATCAAGGCAACACAGTGCAAAGCAGTATCAATAAAATGTCCCTAAATCTTGCTTCCAACTTCAGGTCTGTCTCCATGGTGAGAGGACTCCTGAAAGGACACAGAAAAGCAGAGATTCAATGCCAAATGATTTTTTTTTCTGCTTTTGCCAGAAAGTTTTCATTGCAAAAAATAGAGTAGAAAGCCTACTTTGTGAAATCTTGGTGGTGAAACTTTTGCCATTTTTACATTTTTTAATTAATGGTCTTAAATACAGCTAATAGTTATTGTTCTTTTGAAAACATAAAGTCCTTTGGAGGAATAATGGCGATACAGAATTCAGTATTGTGGAAAAGGATATTGTAATACAGGCAGTGGATGGTTGTTACTGTATTTCGTACTTTCTTTAGCAGTCTTATGAATCTTTCTGTTTTTATTGCTTTTGTTTCCTGTTCAATACATTGACATTTATAGATTATTTTTTTCTCAGTGCAAAAGGAAAGTTGATGTGATTGTTGCCCAAGTTGCCAAGTATTTGTCCATTAAATTGTTTTCCACTTTAAAGATGTGTAAGTAGCAAAGTAACAGATGCATTCCTATGCTGCTGACTAATTGATGAATTGCAATAATAAAAATATTGTCAGAACTCCTTTTCCTTCAAAATGGGAAACTTTTGTAGTGTTATTGCCATTATCCATTAATATGAAGGAAGGAAGTCTATGCTCTCTTATTGTAGAAGTGCTTAGTCTCTTGAATATTGTGGAAGCAGCAAGTTAGTAAAAGAGCTGTTCTGCATTTTAGGGCTGTGCTAACACAATTTGGAGATGTAAGCAGAATATTATGTAAGTATCCCTACTGGTTCCATGTCTGGAGAGCTGCCTTTCCTTTTTTTTTTCACCTCAGGGAGCCATCAGTTTATCTCAGAAATACCTCAGCAGCTGGCACGTGCGTGCATGGCTGGGTAGTGCATGCGGACTGTCCATCTTTGCAATGCAAAGGAAGGTCCATTTTGGGTAGATGCCAGCAGAAGTCCAGAGGGTAAATGCCAGCAAACGTCCAAAATCTTGAGGCGTCCTTTGAGATGCATAGTGCAATTCCCATATTCCTCAAACAGAGCTTCAGGCAGAAGTATGGTATGTTTCACTGGTAGAAAACACTCCATACACACAAACACCTCCAAGAATTTTTCTTTTTTTTTGGTAAAAAAAAAAAAAATTGTTAGTTGAAAATCAAAATATTCATTTCAGAATTTTTTTCTACCCTCTATTCACCCCAAGTTTTAAATCAAACGCCTCTTAACCCTACTTTCTTCTATAGGTGGGGTATTCTGCCTGCATTGCACATCCCGTGAATCACTCTGTTAATCCCTGTTTGCTAAAGTTGTGGTTATTGAAGTAGAAAAAATAATATCTTTTTCTCAGTTGCTGAATGCACTATGCTCAGTTTATGATTCCAATAGTTTTTTTGCTTTTTTCATTCTATGCCTTTCCACTGTTTATGAATGATAAAAAAATGCTTTCCTAAATGAAAAAAACTGTTAATATACATGATTTTACCAAATGGAGTTTGTGTGTCTGTGCAAATAAAGAATGGGCTTCCCTTTTGACAGATTTTTTTCAGTGGTTGAATCTCCTTTGATTTTAAACTATAGGAAAAATAACTTCCATTTCTGAAGTAAAAATTGGTTCCATGACCCATTCTGACTGTCTTTGAGCAAATTTAGGTTTTGTGACAGAGTAAGGGTTGGTTCATGACTGATTAGAAAAGTAAGGAGCTATCAGTTGGCTGTCTTGTATAAGATAAAACTTGATTTTTTTTTTAGCTCATGCTGGCTGATGCTTAAAGTGGAATTCATATTAATATTGAAGTGGATACACGGAAAAAACATCTTGTACAACACACTTTCTACTGACCCCAGCTCTTTGCCCTTGAAAAAAAAAAAAAAGTGCCTGAACTAAGGTTGCCAGCCCTTCCATATTCCTAACCCTGGCAGAAAAATGCTCTCAGTAGTAGATGCATCACTCTCTTCTTTTCCACCAAAGGTGAAATTAATCCCATTCAAAAATGTTGTCTAGCAGCAGCAAGCTGTGGCTGCTGTTGCTGCTTTATTGACTGTTAAGACACCTTTGAGTATGGTTGAGAGAGTGGGGAAAAAATAGAAACATTATTGTGTAATCAATTTAGTGTGTTGCAAGGTGATAATAGAATTGTAACTTACAGCAGCATTTTGTTCTCACAAATCATAAATGTTTCTTAAAGGAACAAACAGCCCACAGAAACTTTCATTATTTGAAATACTACTTTTAAATTCCTTGGTACTTCATTTTAAGCATGTTTACTTCACTGTTAGCTCTGAGTGACTGCCAGATCTAACTACGTTTATTGCTTGTCCTTGGTATATACTCCTTCCTGGGACTAACATCCTTCCTGATAACTTTTGGGTTAGATCAACTTGGGATGTGGATCTCCTGTTGTCTTATCTCTACGTATCAGATAATTAATTAACCTCTCTGGTAAGCTTTGTATTCTTCTCAGTCTTTGATGGATCTTATAGTTTATCAGAGTTGCAATTCATTAATATTGCAGAGCCTTTGGTTAAGACTATGTCCTCCGGGCTCCAAGGTTTTTCTTGCACAGTGTGTGCAGGAAAAGGAATACAATCCTGTTTTTCAAATCAGCAAGTAGTGAATCAATGTTCTTGTCCTTTCTTGCATGCTTACTCCCTAATTTCCTTTTCTCTTTACTGCAGCTACTGATGCCTGTAACTTTGTCATGCTTGTCTATTTTTCTCCTACTGTTCTGTTTAGTTTGACTCTCCTGGAGAAAATGTTCTCAGAACATTGGCTATTTTTGTATAATTTTGTTAACTTTTTATTAGAGCTTTGTATCTATCCTCTGCATTGGAGTTGAAAGCCTGAACTGCTGTGGTCTTTTGGATTGATGCTTGTTGCGGGCTGGAATTTAGGGATATGTACTGAGAAGACTGAGGTGACAATTTAGATGAATTTTCCGGCAGAGATTAATGACCCGTAAAGCACTAACTTTGCCATTGCAGTTTAATGGTTTGAAGTCAGCTTGGGTATGATTCTTAGTCTTGCAAACCTGTTCTGCCAGGTCCTTTCTCACCTGAATTTCTGTTTACATAGTGATAGGAATAGACATAAATGTCAGACGCTTTTCTGTGAGAGGCCAGAGCACAGTGTCTACCAATTTGGAAAAATAAGTCCCAGATTGCTACTCACTTAGAATCATAGAATCATAGAATCATAGAATACTAGGTTGGAAGGGACCTCAAGGATCATCTGGTCCAACCTTTCTTGGCAAAAGCACGGTCTAGACAAGATGGCCCAGCACCCTGTCCAGCTGAATCTTAAGTGTGTCCAATGTTGGGGAATCCACCACTTCCCTGGGGAGATTATTCCAATGGCTGATTGTTCTCACTGTGAAAAATTTTCCTCTTGTGTCCAATTGGTATCTTCCCAGGAGTAACTTGTACCCATTACCCCTCATCTTTTCCATGTGACTACTTGTAAAAAGGGAGTCTCCATCTTCTTTGTAGCCACCCTTTAAATACTGGAACATGGTGATAAGGTCTCCCCTAAGCCTTCTTTTCTCAAGGCTGAACAAACCCAGTTCTCTCAGCCTTTCCTCATATGGCAGGCTTCCCAGTCCTTTGATCATCTTTGTGGCCCTTCTCTGGACCCTCTCCAGCCTGTCCACATTTTTTTTGCATAGCAGGGACCAAAACTGAACACAATATTCCAGGTGTGGCCTGACAAGCGCTGAGTAGAGTGGGATAATGACTTCTTTATCTCTGCTGGTGATGCCCTTGTTGATTCAACCCAGCATCCTGTTGGCTTTCTTTGCCGCAGCAGCACACTGTTCACTCATATTGAGCTTGTTGTCCACCAGGACCCCGAGGTCGCTTTCCACAGAGCTGCTCCCCAGCCGGGCAGATCCCAGCCTGTGCTGCACTCCTGGATTATGTTTTCCCAGGTGCACGACCTTACACTTGTCCTTGTTGAACTTCATAAAGTTCTTGTTAGCCCACTCTCCAGCCTATCCAGGTCTTCCTGCAGGGTGGCTCTCCCTTCCAAAGTGTTCACTTTCCCACTCAGTTCGGTATCATCAGCAAACTTCATCAGGGTACACTTGATCCCATCATCCAGATCACTTATGAAGATATTAAACAGCTTTGGGCCCAATATTGATCCCTGGGGGACCCCACTTGTGACAGGTTGCCAGTTTGAAAAGGAGCTATTTACCAACACCCTCTGGGTGAGGCCTGTCAGCCAGTTCCCCACCCACTGCACAGACCACTTGTCTAGACCGTAACACATCAGTTTCTCTAGGAGAAGGCTGTGGGAAACCATATTGAAAGCCTTGGAGAAATCCAGATGGACAATGTCCACCACTTGCACCACATCAACCGAGCAGGTTACTTTGTTGTAGAAGGCAATCAGGTTTGTCAAGCACAATTTGCCCTTGGTGCATCTGTGCTGGCTTTTCCCAGTCACGCGCTTCATTTGATTTGTGATAGCCCCCAGGAGGATTTGTTCCATAACTTTCCCAGGGACTGAAGTAAGACTGACGGGCCTGTAGTTTCCTGGATCCTCCTTTAAGCCCTTCTTGTAGATGGGAGTGACATTAGCCTTCTTCCAGTCTTCTGCAATGTCCCCCAATCTCCACGACTTCTTAAAGATTATGGAGAGCGGCCTCTCAATGACATCAGCCAGCTCTCTTAATACTCTCTGGTGGATAATGTCAGGGCCTATTGATTTGTAGGGGTCAAGCTCCTGTAATAGTTCACATACCAACTCTTTCTTCACGGACAGTGGGACTGTGTTTGCATCAACCTGGATTTTTGTTCCCAAGGCCTGGGGCCCAACAGTGTTGGTAAAGACAGAGGTGAAGAAAGTGTTGAGAACCTCTACCTTTTCAGCATTGTTGGTGACTAATTCACCTCTCCTGTTTAACAGTGGGCCAATATTTTCCTTCTGTTTCTGCTTGTTGTTTACGTACCTGAAGAACCCTTTCTTGTAGTTTTTAACATCTCTGGCCAATTTCAATTCGAGCTGAGCTTTTACTTTTCTAACTGCATCTCTGCACACCCTGGCAATGCCCTTGTAGTTCTCAACAAATATTCATCCACTTTTCCATCTCTGGTACGCTTCTCTTTTGGTTTTGAGCAGACTCAGAAGCTCGCAGTTAAGCTAAGGGGGTCTCTTGCTCTGCCTGCTTCCCTTACCTTTAAAGGGGATGAACTGTTTTTGTGTTTCCAGGAGAGCGTTCTTGAAAAACTCTGTCGTGGTTTAATCTCAGTCGGCAAATAAGCACCACGCAGCCGCTCACTCACTCCCCCCCTGCCCCGGTGGTATGGGGGAGAGAATTGGAAGAGCACAAGTGAGAAAAACTCGTGGGTTGAGATAAAAACAGTTTAATAATTGAAATAAAATGATGATAATAATAATATGATAATAATAATAATACACAAAGCAAGTGATGCACAGTACAATTGCTCACCACCCGCTGACCGATGCCCAGCCAGTCCCCGAGCAGCGGCCCCCCCGGCCAGCTTTCCCTCAGTTTATGTACTGAGCATGACGTCCCATGGTATGGAATGTCCCTTTGGCCAGTTTGGGTCAGCTGTCCTGGCTGTGCCCCCTCCCAGCTTCTTGTGCACCTCCAGCCTTCTCAGTTGGTAGAGCATGGGAAGCTGAAAAGTCCTTGGCTAGTGTAAGCATTACCTAGCAACAACTAAAACATTGGTGTGTAATCAACATTGTTCTCCTCCTAAATCCAAAACACAGCACTGTACCAGCTACTAGGAAGGAAATTAACTCTATCCCTGCCGAAACCAGGACAATATCCACCCCTTATTCTATACCATCTGCGTCATGCTCAAGTCTCATATTTTCCAGTACATTTTCATTAATTACCACCCCCCTTTTTTTTAATATATATATACACACACACACACACAGATATCATTCCCTTGTCTGTGGGCCATCCCTCTAAAACGTTCAGTGAGTTCATTTAGTCCATGACTTCGGGCTCCATCTGTCATAATAATCTTTCAGGGCAGGAAAAATGGAGATGGTATGTGGTGTTGGATTGTTTCATGTTGAAGTCAGTTCTGGTACCATCATCACTGTGCTTTGCTTGGTTTCACTGAAGTTATTCTTCATTAGTCTGGGTGATTCTTATTGTAATAACATTAGTATGGCATGTAATATTATTAGTATTATTAGTATATCTGTGTATTATTAGTATAACTATTATAACTATAATTAGTACTTAACATCACATAATTCAGATCATTGGCTATTCTCACCCAAAATCAAATCCCCTTGAGGCACACATCGGACTTCCCCATCCTTCCGCATTATCCACCAAGTGCATCCAGGTCCTTGAGCAAAAGCAATCCCACGGATGTGTTTGCCTCTATATAGCTTGATGGCATTAGGGTACACTGTGCACCGGTGTCTACTAGAGCCTTATACTTCTGTGACGCCATGCTCAGTATATGGAGCTGGGGGAAGAAGAAGGAAGGGGGGGACGTTTGGAGTGATGGTGTTTGTCTTCCCAAGTAAACGTTAGGCGTGATGGAGCCCTGCTTTCCTGGAGATGGCTGAACACCTGCCTGCCAATGGGAAGTAGTGAATGAATTCCTTGTTTTGCTTTGCTTGCGTGCGCAGCTTTTGCTTTACCTATTAAGCTGTTTTTATCTCAACCCACGAGTTTTCTCACTTTTACCCTTCCGATTTCTCTCCCCCATCTCACCGGGGGGGAGTGAGCGAGTGGCTGCGTGGTGCTCAGTTGCCGACTGAGGTTAAACCACGACAAACTCCCAGCATTCGCTAGCTCCTTTATCCTCCATGGAAGCTTCCCATGGAATCTCTCCCAATCAAGCTCTGAGTAAGCTGAAGTTTGCTCTTCTAAAATCTAAAACCTTTGTCTTAGTACTAACTTTCAGCATGCTCAGCAGGATTCCAAGCTCCACAATATTGTGATCACTACAGCCAAGGCTATCACTAACCGAGATATTACAAAGCAGGTTTTCTTGGTTTGTGAGTAGCAAGTCCAGCAGTGTCTCATTCCTGGTTGGCACATCTAATATTTGTATGAGGGAGCAGTCCTCTACACATTCCAGGAACTTGATGGATGACAGATGAGATGCTGTATTGTTCTTCCAAGACATGTCTGGGTAGTTGAAGTCACCCATAAGAATCAGGTTCTGTTGACCCGAAGCTTGCCTAAGTGACCCAAATATTGCTTCGTTGGCCTTATCATCTTGGTTTGGAGGTTGGTAGCAGATGTCTACTGTAAGATCCCCCTTGGAGATGACCCCTCTGATCTTGACCCAAAGGTATTCGATAGGGCTTCCACAATCACCATAGTTGACTTCTATACATTCCAGGTTCTCCTTAACATAGAACGTGAGTCCTCCTCCTCTTCTTCCCTGCCTGTCTTTATGAAACAGCCTATAGCCATCCATTGCGATCTTCCAGTCATGTGAGTTGTCCCATCATGTTTCAGTTATTCCTATGATATCATAACTTTCTGACTGGACACAGAGCTCCAATTCCTCTGTTTTTTTCCCAGGCTGCGTGCACTGGTATACATACACTTGAAGTGGTTGGTCTTCTGGTTCTCATCTTGGAAGGCAGCTAAGGAACATTTGTCATTGCTCTGGTTCACCTGGCTTATTCCTCAGTTGGTTGCAACGGCATGAGTGTTGCCACTTTGGACCCCGCCTCCCGAGTCCTTCAGTTTAAAGCCCACCTCACAAGTTGGCCAGCCTGCTGTCAAAGATTCCCTTGCCTCTTCTAGGCAGGTAGATCCCATCTCTCCCTAACAGGATGTAGTCATCGAAGAATGTCCCGTTGTTATAAAAGCCATCACGATGTGGCACCAGCCATGAAGCCAGAAGTTGATTTGCATTATACATCGATTTCTGGCTGCACCCTTTCCTCTAACTTGCAAAATGGAAGAAAAGATAACTTGGGCACCAATATATTCTTCTTGCACCGCCAGGGCTTTGTCATCTTCCTTGATTCTGCCCAGGTTCTGGTTTATGGTGTCATTTGTGCCCACATGAAAGAGTAGCAAAGGAAAGTAGTCTGTGCTCTTGACAAGTTGTAGCACCCTCTTGGCAACATCTCGGACCTTAGCTCCTGGAAGGCAGCATACCTGTCCTGACTCCCTGTCAGGCCAGCAGACGGGCACCTCAATGCCCCTTAACAGAGTCACCCACTACAAGCACTCGTCGTTTCTTTTTGCGGTATCGACTGTGTGCTGCTGGTAAAATTTCTGCTTGCAGACCTTGCTTGTGGGTGTCTACAGCTGTTAAAGCTTCATATCTGTTTTTGGTTGTAATGCTAGAGGGTGGGGACTGAAGCAGAGTCCTGCTTTTGTGGGTCACCATGGTCCAAGGTACCTCATTCTCTGTGGTGTCTGCCACAGGAGCATGGTTCTGAAACTATCTCCATCCTGGCCCCTCTAATACTGCACAGCCTTCTAACTTTTTCCTGCAACTCAGCCACCTGACACAACAGATCATCAACCTGTGCACATCTTTTACAGGTACTTACCTTTTCTCCAGGAGAAGGGTCTGAGCACTCGTTGCAACCTACCATCTGTACTGAAGGCTTTTTCCTCACCAGTTCTGTCTGGGTGGAAGCATCAGGGGCTTTCTCTGTAGAAACACTGGTTTTAACTCTGAGGCGAGTGCCCACCATTATGGCAGAGACCTAGAGCACTTCCCTGGGCTGCAGGCCTACAAGCAGGGTGTATGGCCCTTTTCACAGGCCCTTCTGTGCGAACTGCTGCACGAACTGCTGCTCAAACTGCTGTGCCCCCTCGATCCCTGTTTGCACACCCTGATCGCAGTGCTCCTGGTCGATAGCAGTCCCTAGCGCCGTTTAAGTCTCCCGCGGTTGCTCCTGGCAATGCCCAAGCCGCATCAGCCTCTCTTGTGAGAGCTGCCGGCTCCTGGTGGGGCTCTCTACTCTTCCTCGGGTTTCCCTGGCTCTGGGAACCCCCCTGTACACCTTGATCTAGCGCTCAGCCACAGAACTTACTGTTGCGGCAGCTGCCTGCCTCGCCAACTGAAACTTGAAAGAAGCCTAAATTTTTATTGCTGTAAAAAAGATGGTGCTTTTTCACTTTTTCCATATTTGTAATTTGTGTTCACTTTTTCAGCTTTTAACAAGAAAGTTGTCATCTTATTACAAAAACTCATCTGCTGGAATTTTCTAGCTCAATTGAAACTAGAAATACCTTCAAGTGGTACCAATGACCTTCTGTCTGGGCTGAACTTGGTGACTGAATGAGTCCCAGTGGTTCTCAGCAGGGCTATCATTTCCACTGAAGCAAAGTCAGATGGTCCATGCCCACCTCTGAGCACTGTTTCAGATCCAGTGATTCCAGCTCATATCCTGCTTTCTCTGGTCATATCTGTAAGTCTTTCAAGAAAAGTAGGAATCTTTTTCTTGTGCTTCAGGAATGATGGCAGAAGCTTTGCTAAAAGCTTGAAAAACTTCTCTCTTCTTCTTAACGTGTGTGTGTTTTAGCAGATGTCAAACCCTTGATTCACACAACTTAATTTAACAGCTGGGCAGAGTTTCCAAACCATCTACTGGTATGCAGTGATAGTAGTAGATGGCCAGGAATTTCAATAACCATGAATATCTACAATTGCAGCCCACTTAATATTCTCTGTATTCTTATGAGGAATGTAATGTTCCCAATTAAGTTTAGCATTTATACACACTGTGTAATATGGCCTACTATTCATATCCAGAATTCTTTAGAAGTAATAAACCTGGATTGTACATTAAAATGTGATATGACTCCCAGCTGTACACTGCCTATTTTTTTGGTAGTTGGCACCACACATTATTTTCCACTGGTTCAAGACGATAGGCAGAGCCCATCTGAGGCAAAATGAAACAATTTCCAACTGGTGGGCTTGATAGTGCAGGTGACATTAAATAATTAACAAGTTCTCTTTCAGAACCATTCCTCGTGCTTTAATTAATATCGCTTCTTAAAATAAGAAGTTGTTTACCATTGCTGCTTCTGCAAGCTGATTGCTGCTTGCAAAAAACATCTGAGACATGACTATGCCCAGGGGATTGCTTTCACTTCATTGTTTATAATAACTACAAACAAAGAGCTGCAAAAGCTCATCTCGCCATGAGGCGTCCTGACAATCTGCCAGTTTAGTCACCAATAGTAATGAGACTGGCACAAGCAATAAGCTCAGAGCTAATGTAATGAGGGCCTGTTTCAATCACCCATTGATATTACAGCAGCTGCTAAGCACCCGATGTTTAGGACATACAAACAAGAGGTATGCCTCCAACCAGTTGAAGGGTAATTACCCCCTCAATGTGGCTTTACTCCTATGCAGAAGCTGCGTCACCTTTTTTTTTTTAATTTCTGTCCCCCCTCTCAGAGACCTGATCCAGACCAGCCCTGCTCAGGCAACGGGCGTAAATCGGACGGGCTCCCTGGGCCATGGAGGAGGCTGGAGAAGAGGCTGAGCTGGAGCTGGAGCTGGAGCAAGTGCCCATGCGGAGCCGAAGGCACGTGTGATTTACCGAGCTGCCTGTGCTGAGCCCGGGTGATGTCACTTCCGTCGCTTAGTTCCTGCAGTGAATGCAATTATGAACAGATGGGCAAATGACATGATTCCACTGCTAATGAACTTCCCTACTGGGGAAGAGGACAGTGCATTACCCTTTTGTACTTCAGACTCTTAATTATCATTCTTAGGGTTTGGTGTGGTCTTTTGTGTTAGGTTTTTTTTTACCCCCCCAAGCATAATTATTGCACATCTTCGAATTTTAAATTCTTTTATGGTTAACTAGTTCCTGCCTAGTCAGGAAAGTTCTAAGGAAGCGGCAGAACAAAAGGGTTTTCTTTCTAAATGGAAACAATAATATTTAAATGCACAGCTTAAGAGAACAAGAAATCTGTGCTAGCCTGAGTTCTTAAATGCCATTTTCTTCTTTCCTCAATTCCTACTGCCCTCCTTTCCTTCTCAAAGCAGCCTTTGCAGATGAAGAACTCATAGTAGTGTGGTTCATACATCAGTTTAGCCATGTCTGGAGGAATGAGTAGGAAGCAACCGATTTGGAAAGGATTAAATAGCAATTCTAGTAAGCCAAAGCACAAGCAAAATAAAACCCAGAAAAGGTTTATGCTCAGGTTATAAATTTTATATTTCACAGAACTAAACTGATAAAAATGCATTCTGTAGCCACTTGAAATATATATCTCAGCATCAACATATCATGAAAGGAGTGATGCTAAGCATCTAATTATAGATCTCTTTTCCCCCGTCTTCAGAAATAGCGTTGAGGGGGAAGATGGGACATCTTACACTTCTGAGAAAAAAATGTCAATAGTTCCATCATCCTAGTTTACATTTCTTCTTCATTTTGAAAAGGCATGGTCATCTTTCAGGTAAGCAATTTGGATGAAGTGTATCTATAGTCCAGTGTGTGATAATACCCTAATGCAAATTTGAAAAGAGAATATTAACTTCGGAGATTCAGAGAGCGGACTGTTTTCTGCATTGTTGCTTGTCAGAATTGTGAAGTATATAATTGGATTTCTAAATTTCCCACTCTTGGCATGGCAGCACTAATATATAAATCTCTTCTCTATGTCATCTTTTAATCTTATACTGTTATTATGCTGCTACTGACTTGGCCTAACTTTAATCACTTACATGAGGCATCTAAGAAAGTTGATCTCTCCAGATTATTCCCTTAGTCACAGCAAGAGGGAGAGTCAGTCCTCCACAGAGTATTTCAGAGCACTTCAGTTAGACATCTTAAAGGTAAACACTATCAGTGACTTCATAAGGAAGGAATAAAAAGGTCTGTTATGTCATAATGGAGGCTGTAAATGACTCTTTAATAGTGAGAAGCAATTGGAAGAGTTAATGTCCTAATACATTATACAACTGCAATGAATTTTAAAAGGCTTAAAAAAAAGGGGCGGGGGGGGAGAAATAACCCTTGAGCTGTAGCTGCTAACATTGGACTCGCTCTTGTGAAACCATTGAGTTTTGGTGCTGTAACTTTCCAGGAGCACAAAGAGGCTTACGTATTCAAAGTACCACAAACTGTTAACGGTTTCCACTGAAACAGATGGCAACATTATGATCATTTTTGCAATTAATGCTGACTGCAGATTGTTCTTCAGACTGCAGTCATAGCTCTCCATTTCCTGTGTTACCACACTATTATTCAGTAACAGAATTTATTTTATAAATTTCTGATAACCCCTTCTTCCCCAAGCTATTGAAAATGCCTAATATATTTGGAGATGGTATGAATTGCCCGCTGTTACTTGCATGCCAAGGGTCTTGCAAATTAAGACATGTCTTTCTCCTGCAACCCTGAAATTTACACTAAGATGTGATCTCCTTTTTCTCCTGAATGACAAAATTGATAATTAGAAAGCTAAGCACATCTTAAAGATACTCTTTCTGGAACAAACTATATGGCTGCATATGTCTGGCACAATTGCACTTCTGATTTACTGAATAAGTGAATATACTCTGTCCATTTATTTGGGTTTCTCACCACTCTTTTCATTCCCAGCTAATCTGAGTAGGTATTTTCTTTTTTTTTTAACCGAGTGTGATGCTCTCACATGCATCGCACAGATTGAAACTGTCTTCTTTGCAACTTTTTTTCATATGTCCAGAAAACTCTGTATGGACCAGGGACTTGTAGCAAAGAAGTCTGCAATGACTTTGAAAATAAATATAATTATGCTGAAAGTGGCACAGACCTTTTCCCGCTTGGAAGTAGTATGGTGTAAGATGAAAAGTGCGTTGATTGTTTTGCAATGAATCTAGGTGGAAATAGAATCAGTGCCACTGTCTTCCAAACATAAGTGAAATGTCTTGTGCTGTTAAAGGGGAATGTGCGGGAAGCAGGCAAGACTATTCTGCAGGCTGGTAGCACAACTTAACACCTGCCATTAGAACTAACAAGCTGAAGATAAAGCAGCTCAAAGGGAAGTTTTCCAGAATAGCTGGAAAATGATCAGCCATTGCTGAGAACAAAATAAAGGAGCAAAGGGATGGTAGAGCACCTCTGCAGTGGCCCAGCTGGGGTTACAGCTAGTTAACTGTTAGTCAGCTGCAGTACCTCATCCCCATCCCCACATCCCCTGCCACAGCACACACACACGAATGCCCACAGCAGGCAGTGGGGGAAGCTGTGGTTCTCTCCCCAAAGGAGTCGGGCTCAGGTGCCAAGGAGCTGCTGAGATCAGCAGAAGCTGGAGCCAGAAACCCTCCAAGGGGCAGCATCTCACTGCAGAGCCTGGCAGCTGGTCCTGCTCCCTGAGCATTGCGTGGGCCATCCCGTGCCAGGAGAGTCCCGTGGTTGGTTTACCCCGAGCTCAGTGTTCAGAGGAGCATGACATTGATCTAGGACCCTCTGCCCCAGCAAAAGAAAGATTTTGTCACTTGAGTCGCAGTGTTTCCCAGCTCAGTATTTAGTGGGAGCTTGGAACTGGAGGCCAGGCCTTCCAGAGAAAGAAAATAGTGCTGATGGTCTGCCCCTTGCCACTGTGAGATGCAATTGCTCCTTCAATGGTCTGCTGTGTTTTGGAAGGCATGCCTTCCAAATGCAGCATGGAAAATAACAGAGAGGGGAAAACCTGGCAGAATTCTTAGATGCCTCATTAAAAAGTGAAGAAGATTTGTGAAATCCAGTTCATTAGAAAACCTGAGGTTGGGGGCTGATTTCTACTTTCAGATCTTATGAAGGTGAACAGTTTAAAGTGACAGGTTAGCAGAGTTCAGATGTTTGTTTTTCCAAAGGTGGCATTGTACAGATGTAATTGGAACTAGGAATCCTTCGTAGAGTCATAGCACAATAATAAGCTGATAATTGTACAACTTTTCTTGATACATAACTTCTTGTAGTGGGAAAATACTCTTTTTTTAGCCCCAGTATTGCTGTAAATTGTTGAATTACTTTGCTGTGTAGATGAAGTCTGTGTTTCCTGGGAATTCTTCTAATAAAATAGATAATTTATAGCAATGTTACAAAATGATTTTACCATTCAGGAGCCATAGTAAGAGGTAATCATGCTGTACGTTTGTAAACAATGGACATTTTAATAACAGGAAAGTAGTTTTAAGAGAATTTTCTTATTACTGCAAGAGAACAACTGAGATTTAATCTACAGTAGTGAATATCAAATGCTGTAGATTTCAGAGTGAAAAAGGTCACCGGTAAACTCTTTTTAATTGAGCATCACTGAAATGATAAAAGATGTAATGAATTGAACTCTACCATATACCTTGAAGATATCTGTCGAAAGATTTTTGTTGATGTTTCAAAGTTAACAGTTTCTGGTTTTCAGGAAACGTACTCATCTGGGGCTAAAAATGATATCTTGTTCAGTTTTATTTTTGCTAAGTAAAAAGTATGTTAGCTAAAATAAAGTCAGTAAAAACACTTCACAGCCAGAAATCTCATATGGGCCACGACGGCCTATTGTGACAACCATAGAAAATGCCAGTAAAGGTTTATCTTAGTATCTAACTTCAGAATTCTAAGTGTAAATCAAACTTTAGATCATAGAGTTGCGATTTAAGTGAGACAAATAGAGTATTTGGAAAGATAGATCAAAATATGCAGAGGAAGTTTGTTTAGCTTAATGCATTCATAAATATTTAGACATATGGATTATGGAAAGAAGTTTGGGGGATGCACAAGAAATCTCATTAACATCTGCCTTTTCTTCTCTTAGGAGGGACTGGCTAAAGAACCTTTTGTTTAGTCTGGGTATGATCTGATCACTGATACTGTACATAGGAACCATATGTACTGTATACAGCATACTTAGAATCATATGTATTTATACAACATATACACTAATAGGGCTTTCCATTTAAATAAAATCAACAAAATAAATCTTGAGTTGATATATGAGAAGGGCAAACACAAATGAAAATGAGGAAAAGGGTCCCTAGAGAAACATCATGTAATCACTTTGCATTAAGTTCATTCATCTGTACAATGGGTGGATTTATATCTACCACATAACATTGTGATGCTCTTTTTATTAATATTTGTAAAAAAGCTATGACATTCTTTAATTAAAGAAGTATGCAAGTACCTGGTGGTGTTATTTATCCATCAACAATTGACATTCATAAGGATTCAGTTTTCCCCTTCCTCCTTGAAATGGTGTCTTATTCATGACAGAAAAAATAGAGCTGGATGCCAGGAAGTGACCTAGCTTACCTATCCAGGTGATGAATAAATCTGCTTTTTCCATGTCCAAGACAAATGTTTGCCCAGTTTATTGTTATAGCATGCTGCAGTCTCTCCAGCAAATCTACTACAGTGATTATCTAGCCTTACCCGTAGAATCTTATTCTTAATGTCTGAATATTCATTGCTGCAAAAAAGAGGTTTTTCTTCTTCCTTCCTCTTTCTCAGCCTTCTTCTAGGCTATCCAGCCCTTGTTTCTTCCATTTTGCCTTGTGGACCATCTTCTCAGGACCTCTCATCATTCTGATTGCTCTCCATTGGGGTATATCCAGTTGCTCAGCTTCTTTCTTGAAGTGAAGTCTCCAAAATTGGAGGTGAAATTTTAGTAGAGGTTTTATTGTACAAGCTAAAGCAATAAGATTGCTTCATGTACAGTCTTGCTGCCTATCTTCTCATATGTATATCCTTGGTGTGATTGCTTGGGATGACATTATTGACTCATATTCAGCTTGTAATTGACCCTAAGGCCCAGAGTCTTTTACAGGACTTCTACCAAGCCCGTTGTTACACAGGCAGTATTTGCAGCTGATTATTCCTGTCGAAGTGTAGTATCCTGCATTTGAACCTCAATATTTCTTAATAAGAAAATACTGCAAGGCAGAAAATTTCAGTTCTGAGAAAAGGTCAGATATCCCTTTTCTTGTATAATAATAGGTTTTTCTGTCAGTTAGCACATACTGCTTGCTTTCATTATTTTTGCCAGTGGAATCATTATTTCATACATTTATTAACTCCAAAAAGAATTGGCTAAATAAAAATATTGAGTAGTAAGGTCATCATTCAAACACTGATTAGCTTGAGACTACTCAAAGAAGAAAGCTCGGCCAAAAGGGAGCAGTACAGACAGAAACATTTGTGTGCTCTTGTATTTGTATCCTAATTTAATGTGTTCTTAAGTAAGCAAATTACTCTTTATGAACTGTTTTCCACTTCTTTTGACTTTTCAAATCAGCTGGACTCAGTTTTGTACACATCCAGCTTGAAGTGCTACTTATCTTTCCTTGAGACTGAAGTAACTAACTACGTCGTAAAATTATATAAATGAGCTAATTGTAAAACAGAGAGATTTGTCACACAGCCTTTAAAACAACAGCTCTTGTACAATATATTGTACAATCCAATTTTATTTATTGTTAGTGGATAGTAGGAGACTAATAGTGCAAGAAAAAAACATAAAATACAGTGTTAAAAGAACATTTTTAACCATTTGGCTTCTTGGGTTAGCTGGCAAAAAACACAGACACATAACACTGGTTAGATATTTTTACATGGAAAATACATCCACTAAGCCTACTATGTGAGACACTGATGTAACCAGAGAAGTCAATCAAAGATGAAATGGAGCTGTACAATGAAAGTATTAATTCAGACACTAATAGACAAGAGGAAAAAAGCTTACATCCTGAAGTAGGAGATTACTAGCCATAGTAACATAAACAAACACTTCCTGATGCATTTATTTTCTAGTTATATCAGATTATTTACCAAACAATGAAGCAGATGAGGATATAGATTACCTTTTATTTGGCTTAATTTTAGAATCACTTTGTTGTTGTTGTTGATTTCTTTTCCAAATGGCACTCTTTCTTTGCTAAAAGAAATGGTCCACAATCCAGTCATCATGTACATATAAATAGTTAGCAGGCTCCTCACTGCTGGTCTTCTGTTCTGTTCTAAATATAGTGCATTTCAATAAACTGGCGTGAGGAAAAGAAACCTAATACAATGCTTTGGCTCTGAATAGTGCTGTCGATATCCTGAAAGAACTTCCCTTCAGTCTGCATTCTTTCCTTTTTTAAAATGGCTATCTCCTGCAGGAACTCTGTTCTTAAATTTCACACAGTGATGGAGGGATGAAGCAGCAATCAAGCTTGTGTGTGCTTGTCAGATGCATTAATATGTTTTGCTAATTTAAAAAAACCCTAGATTTAATTTTGTAAAGACTATTCCCCAGTGAATGGAAAGAATCCATGTTGGTTAAGAAGCAACTAAAGGAACCTTAGTTTTCAAGGAGAGATTATACTTTCTAGGGAAACCAAGAAACATAACTGTGTTGTCTTTGGCTGGTCTACAGAGGAATGGGCTTCTTCCTAGACTAGGAAGAATTCTGGAAATGTGATATCTGCTGGAATGTGGTGGAAATGAATGTCTTGGAAAATGCACTCAGAACAGTAAGCATTCAAGATCATGACAAAAACTTCTCACCTTTCCTTTGTAAGGCATATATATTGGACTATTTATTAAAAACGAGCTGACCCTTTACATATATGTAAGGTCTCGGTCTTGATCTTTTTTTTTAACTGACCATAGCCTTGTTTCTGTGATCCTACCCTTCTAAATCAAACAGAAACATAATTATCAGCTGCAGCTGGTGTATGGCCAAATGAATTTCAGATTTTAAATAAAAAAATGCTCCAGACAATTTTATGCAAAATTGTTAACTTATTCATCTGCACTTTTTGTAATATCACATTCTCTTGTGTTTTTTTAATATAAAGAAACTGTAACTGTCTTGGGATATGTGTTAGTAAGTAATTTTTGTTCTATGATCTGTTAGGCAAAACACTAAGTACATGCATGGTTTAATCTCCAGGGTAGTTCCATTCTACTGATTTGCTCATACAGGGTCTTTATTACTTTAGTGCCCTAAAAATGCCACTTGTCATCTCAGAAGCTCGATATTCCATTACATGTGGCAGGACTTCATAACCATCACAATATGTAGTCTTTCCTTTTTTCCAGCTAATCCAGTGTCACTAAATGTTTGTTTCTCTGTAGGCACAATGGAATTACTCATGGATTTTGAAGTTGGAATGCTGCGATACTAGGAAAACAATGCTTTAGCTTATCTAATATAACTGGAGAATAAAGGCTTATTTGCCCCAGTTTTGAATTCTGCAACAAACGCTCTCCCATTCTAAATGTTTTAATGGTAGTCCAGTTGGAAAGAATGAGAATGCACAGTTTATAGTGTAGTCATAACACATGGCATCAACAGATTTAATATCCTTGGAAATATAAGTCTCATATGAGTTCAATATGTTTGCTTTTTTGCATGGTCAAGTTTGCTATTTTTAAAATTTAAGTGTAAGCTGCCTATACATATATTTATATGTTAAATACATGTACACACTTGTCCTGGTTTCAGCTGGGATACAGTTAATTGTCTTCCTAGTGGCTGGTACAGTGCTGTGTTTTGGATTTAGCATGAGAATAATGTTGATAACACACTGATGTTTTAGTTGTTGCTAAGCAGTGCTTACACTAGTCAAGGGCTTTTCAGCTTCTCATGCCCTGCCAGCGAGAAGCTGGGAGGGGGCACAGCCAGGACAGCTGACCCAAACTGGCCAGAGGGATATTCCATACCGTATGATGTCATGCTTAGTATATAAACTGGGGGGGAGTTGGCTGGGGGGGCGGTGACCGCTGCTCGGGAACTGGCTGGGCATAAGTCGGTGGGTTCCCAAGCAATTGCATTGTGCATCACTTATTTTGTATATTCTTTTATCATTGTTGTTGTTGTTGTTGTTATTTTCCCTTCCTTTTCTGTCCTATTAAACTGTCTTTATTTCAACCCACAAATTTTACTTTTTTTTCCCCTGATTCTCTCCCCCATCCCACTGGGGAGGGCGGGGAGTGAATGAAAGGCTGTGTGGTGTTTAGCTGCCTGCTGGGTTAAACCACAACAGTCCTTTTGGTGCCCAACATGGGGCATGAGATGGGGTTGAGGGTTGAGATAATGACAAGTCTGACCAAAGCGTTTTAAGGCAAACTTGTTATAAGCATTCATTATGTTGGTTTAATAGTCGCTGGTCACAATGTTGATTTATTTGCTCTCAAAGTTGTGATGCTTGCTTTCAGAGTTGTGTTACGTAATACCTTACTTGCAGTATATGTTCCCTGTTGTGCTGTTTATCACCTCTGGGAGCTGGATCAAGGTTAGCATTTTGTTGCACTGTGTAACACTGGCTTATGATATGATAAAATTATTGGTTGTGAGACTAATCTGGTATTTGTATTCAGCATTGCCATCATCTCCGTACCTCGGGAGCCGCCTCTCAGAAACTATTAATAATTACCTTCTTTACCTTTTCTCCTCGGAGAACCAATCTATGGGGGAGACGGTGGGGACAGTTTCCCCCGCTCCTTCACCTTCCTTTTCTCCTTCAGGCTAGTTACAATAGCTGTTGAGAATTTTGAATATCTATGGGATGTTCAAACCAGCATGTTCCTATTGCTATGTCTCCTGAATGTGGTTCAGGTCTTGTTTAGTGTTAAACAACTATTTAAGAATACCATCCAGATATCTACCCTCACGATAGGCACTGCACCTACTCCAAACCCCACGACAGGCACTGCAGCTACTCAAACCCTGGCGACAGGTACTGTGGCTGAACCAGAGAACCAACCCGTGCCAGTATCAGTCACCCCTATACACATGAAGAAATACACAAGAAAATCAGCTCATTTAGTAAGGGATGAAGATGAACCAGGACCATCACGAGAACAGGCGGAGGAAGAGGCAGAAGCCATAAATGAGATGGTAACCACCCGATCCCTATCCCTGAGTGAGCTGCGAGATATGCGAAAAGATTTCAGTCATTGTCCAGGTGAGCACGTTGTCACCTGGCTGCTCCAATGCTGGGATAATGGGGCCAGTAGCCTGGAATTAGAGGCTAGGGAACCCAAGCAGCTGGGATCCCTTTCTAGGGAAGGGGGAATTGACAAAGCGATTGGAAAAGGGGCACAAGCCCTCAGCCTCTGGAGGTGACTCTTGTCAGGAAAGGTATACCTTCAAGGAGGTTGTTATATGTCACCCAGGCAAGTGGACCACCATGGAGAGAGGTATCCAGTACCTGAGGGAATTAGCTGTGCTGGAGGTGATTTATGATAACCTGAACAATGAGCAGTTATCCAAAGATCCAGATGAAGTCAGGTGCACACGACCCATGTGGTGGAAGTTTGTACAGAGCGCACCATCGTTGCATGCAAACTCATTGGCAGTAATGACCTGGAAAGATAGAGAGGGACAAACGGTGGATGAATTGGCTGGCCAGCTCCGGCAATGCGAAGAAAGTCTGTCTTCCTCCCTACAGGTCTGCGCCTTGATGTGGAAAAACTGTCTGCAAAACTGTCCCGGGAGTTCCAGCAACTCAAAGAGGATATGTCTTACTCCCCCCCTGTACCAGATACCTCCCCAGTATCTCAGCCATTAGCAGTCAACGTCCCTCTGCTCAAGAGAAAGGATATAATGGATACACCGAGTATCCAGTGGATACCACAGGCCACCATGTGGTTTTACCTGCATGACCACAGAGAGTACATGAGGAAGTGGGATGGAAAATCCACCTTGACCCTAGAGACATGGGTACATAAATTGAAAGGAAAAACCATCACAAAAGGGGGTTCTTCCAAGAAAATTGCTGCTCCAGTTTCCAGTGAGCAAATCCCCAGACAGAGTAGAAGGGCTGATCTTACTTCCGATTTTAATAAAGGGACTTTTGATTCACATTTACAAGAAGTGAATAACGAATACTATGACCAGGACTAGAGGGGCCCTGCCTCCAGCCAGGTGGAGGAAAGGGACAACCGGCTTTACTGGACTGCGTGGATTCAATGGCCTGGCACATCAGACCCACAGGAGTATAAGGCTCTAGTAGACACCTGTGCACAGTGTACCCTAATGCCATCAAGATATACAGGGGCAGAACTCATCTGTATTTCTGGGGTGACAGGGGGATCCCAACAGCTAACTGTATTGGAAGCTGAAGTGAGCCTAACTAGGAACGAGTGGCAAAAGCACCCCATTGTGACTGGCCCAGAGGCTCCATTCATCCTTGGCATAGACTACTTCAGGAGAGGGTATTTCAAGGACCCAAAAGGGTACCGGTGGGCTTTTGGTATAGCTGCCTTGGAGATGGAGAAAATTAAACAGCTGTCTAGCTTGCCCAGTCTCTCAAAAGACCCTTCTATTGTGGGGTTGCTGAGGGTTGAAGAACAACAGGTGCCGATTGCTACCACAACTGTGCACTGGCGGCAATATCGCACCAACCAAGACTCCCTGATTCCCATCCATAAGCTGATTTGTTGACTGGAGAGCCAAGGAGTGATCAGCAAGACTCACTCACCCTTTAACAGTCCCATATGGCCTGTGTGAAAGTCTAATGGAGAGTGGAGACTAACAGTAGACTATTATGGCCTGAACGAAGTCATGCCACTGCTGAGTGCTGCCGTGCTGGACATGCTAGAACTTCAATATGAACTGGAGTCAAAGGCAGCCAAGTGGTATGCCACAATTGATATTGCTAATGCATTTTTCTCAATCCCTTTGGCAGCAGAGTGCAGGCCACAGTTTGCTTTCACTTGGAGGGACGTCCAGTACACCTGGATTGACTGCCCCAGGGGTAGAAACACAGCCCTACCATTTGCCATGGACTGATCCAGACTGCACTGGAACAGGATGAAGCTTCAGAACACCTACAATACATTGATGACATCATCGTATGGGGCAACACAGCAGAAGAAGTTTTTGAGAAAGGCAAGAAAATAGTCCAAATCATTCTGAAAGCTGGATTTGCCATAAAACAAAGTAAGGTCAAGGGACCTGCACAGGAGATCCAATTTTTAGGAATAAAATGGCAAGATGGACGTCGTCAGATCCCAATGGACGTGATCAACAAAATAACAGCCATGTCTCCACCAACTAGCAAAAAGGAAACACAAGCTTTCTTAGGCCTTGTAGGTTTTTGGAGAATGCATATTCCAAATTACAGTCTGATTGTAAACCCTCTCTATCAAGTGACCCGGAAGAAGAACGATTTCAAATCGTTCGTGAGCAACAACAAGCTTTTGAACAAATTAAACAGGAGAGAGTTCATACAGTAGCCCTTGGGCCAGTCCAGGCAGGACAAGATGTAAAAAATGTGCTCTACACCGCAGCTGGGGAGAATGGCCCTACCTGGATCCTCTGGTAGAAAGCACAAGGAGAGACTCAAGGTCGACCCCTAGAGTTTTGGAGTCAGGGATACAGAGGATCTGAGGCCTGCTATACTCCAACTGAAAAAGAGATATTGGCATCATATGAAGCGATTCGAGCTGCTTTGGAAGTCACTGGTACTGAAGCACAGCTCCTCCTGGCACCCCGACTGCCAAAGTGATCATGGACTGGCCAGAAGGCAAAGATCTTGGGTTATAGCCAGAGGAGGAGGTGATGCATGCTGAAGAGGCCCCACTGTATAATAAACTGCCAGAAAATGAGAAGCAATATGCCCTGTTCACTGATGGGTCCTGTTGTCTTGTGGGAAAGCATCGGAGGTGGAAGGCTGCTCTATGGAGTCCTATAAAACAAGTCATAGAAACTGCTGAAGGAGAAGGTGAATCAAATCAGTTTGCACAGGTGAAAGCCATCCAGCTGGCTTTAGATACTGCTGAACAAGAAAAATGGCCAGTACTTTCTCTATACTGACTCAAATGCCCTGTGGGGGTGGTTACAGCAATGGAAGCAGAACACCTGGCAGCACAGAGGTAAACCCATCTGGGCTGCCACATTGTGGCAAGATATTTCTGCCTGGGTAGAGAACCTGGTTGTAAAAGTCCGTCACGTAGATGCTCACGTACCCAAGAGTCGGGCCACTGAAGAACATCAAAACAACCAAGAGGTGGATCAGGCTGCTAAGATTGAAGTGGCTCAGGTGGATCTGGACTGGCAACATAAGGGTGAATTATTTACAGCTTGGTGGGCCCATGACACTTTAGGCCATCAAGGAAGAGATGCAACATATAGATGGGCTCGTGATTGAGGGGTGGACTTGACCATGGACACTATTGCGCAGGTTATCCATGAATGTGAAACATGCGCTGCAATCAAGCAAGCCAAGCAGTTAAAGCCTCTCTGGTATGGAGGACAATGGCTGAAATATAAATATGGGGAGGCCTGGCAGATCGATTATATCACACTCCCACAAACCCGCCAAGGCAAGCGCCACGTGCTTATCATGGTGGAAGCAACCACCGGATGGCTGGAAACATGTCCCGTGCCCCATGCCACTGCCCGGAACACTATCCTGGGCCTTGAAAAGCAAGTCTTACGGTGACATGGCACCCCAGGAAGAATTGAGTCAGACAACAGGACTCATTTCCGAAACAACCTCATAGACACCTGGGCCAAAGAGCACGGCATTGAGTGGGTATATCACATCCCCTATCATGCACCAACCTCCGGGAAAATTGAATGATATAATGGACTGTTAAAGACTACACTGAGAGCAATGTAGTATTGCACTGAGAGCAATGCCCCCCAATGCTGGGGCATTCAAACATCGGGATACACGTTTAGCATAGGCCACCTGATTAGCCAACTCTAGGGGATCTGCTAGTCGAGCTGGCCCTGCCCAATCAAAACTGTTACGTACTGTAGAAAGGGATAAAGTCCCTGTAGTTCACATAAAAAAAATGCTGGGGAAAACAGTCTTGGTTATTTCTGTCTTGGGCAAAGGCAAACCCATCTGTGGGACTGCTTTTGCTCAAGGACCTGGGTGTACGTGGTGGGTGATGCGGGAGGATGGGGAAGTCCGATGTGTACCTCAAGGGGATTAGATTTTGGGTGAGAATAGCCAATGAATTAAATTGTATGATGTTAATTGCTATATAACACTGTATGTCATCACTTCTGTGGTGGCTATATGCCATATCAATGGTATTACAATAAGAATCACCTAGATAAATGAAGAATGAACTTTGATGAAACCAAGCAAAGTGCAGTGAGGATAGAACTGGACAAGTGCAGCAATAACGGAACCAAAACTGGCTTCAGCATGCAACAATCCAACACCACACGCCATCTCTCCTGCCCTGAAGGACTGTTATCACAGATGGAGCTCAAAGTCATGAACTAAATGAACTCAACGAACATTTTATAAGGATGGCCCATAGACTAAGGGAATGATATCTGTGTGTATACATCAAAAGACAGGGGAAAAGTGGTGATTAATTGGAATGTGTTGGAAAGTGTGGGAGCTGGGCATGATGTAGATGGTATAGAATAAGGGGTGGATACCATCCTGGTTTCAGCTAGGATAGAGTTAATTTTCTTCCTAGTAGCTGGTACAGTGCTGTGTTTTGGATTTAGTACGAGAATAATGTTGATAACACACCGATGTTTTAGTTGTTGCTAAGCAGTGCTTACACTAGTCAAGGACTTTTCAGCTTCTCATGCCCTGCCAGCGAGAAGCTGGGAGGGGGCACAGCCAGGACAGCTGACCCAAACTGCCCAGAGGGGTATTCCATACCATATGACATCATGCTCAATACATAAACTGGGGGAGTTGGCCAGGCATCAGGAACTGGCTGAGCATCAGTCGGCAGGTGGTGAGCAATCACGTTGTGCATCACTTATTTTTTATATTCTTTTATCACTATTATTATTATTTTCCCTTCCTTTTCTGTCCTATTAAACTGTCTTTATCTCAACCCACAAATTTTCCTTTTTTTTCCCTGATTCTCTCCCCCATCCCACTGCAGGGCGGGGAGAGTGAGCGAACGGCTGTGTGGTGTTTAGCTGCCTGCCGAGTTAAACCACACCACCACTTTACACACGCTATATATACACACTTTAAACATATTCACACATACATACACTTTATATATATATTTAGTGTGTATGTTTATATATATATAAAAACATATATATATGTTTAGGCCTGTTTTTCATTCAATTACTTCTTTTTAATCTTTATTGATAACTTATATTCCTTGCCAGTAGTCAGTATATCATAATGTACTAGAACAAATTGTTAAGCATTTCGTTACTTTTTAGCATTGAGAAATAACGTTATCTTAAGGAAAACTTGAGACAGATCTAGAGCTAACATTCTGTGTCATCTCTTCACCATAGATCACTAGCGCATTTCTTGCAGCTCTCTGAAAGGATTATGTGAAAAACAAGAAGTTCCTTCCAAGCTCTGCAGGAAGTTTATGGTCTTACATTGGGCGAGGCATGTAAACGTGGACGGTTTTCCTGTTTCTGGGTTAAACATGATTTTCCTTCTTGCAGTCCCCAGTTCTGGTTTCCTCTCCAGCTGGGGTGGGAGTCGTCCCTTTCCTCAGATCACTGACACAATGCACTACAGCATCGGTGCAGCTCTTTCATGTAGGAGGCTGAGGAGAAATCCTCGGATGAGGTTGCCATGGCAGGAGGCAGTCCCTGCCCTGTACTGTTTACACTGCATTGTGAATGCCATGCATGAGCTCCACTTTTTATCTTCATTTGTATAATCAGTGATTAATTTACTGTGACTTCATTCTCAACAATGTATTTAGACTTTGGACACTTCATTTAAAGGCTACACCTTTATTATCTTCAAATCCATGTAAAGATATCTGCAGGGAAAGGGAAAATTTAAAGGCATCTTTCTCAGTAGTGACAGGGGCATAGAAGGACGGGCTTTTCTTTTTTTTTTTTTGTCTGTGGGCATTAAATCTCTCTATGAGCAGAGCATTTTCTAAACATCTGCACTATAGAGCATACAGCAAAATTTAACCACTTGATTGGGAGTCAAAGGCAACTGTAGCTACAGCAAGTCCAACTGCTGTTTCGTACCAATGGATTTGGGACTCTTCCCGTGGACTGATGGAGGGCCTGGCTGTACCCCAAAGTGACACAATATCTAGAAGGAAAGAGGAGAAGGAAACTGACTGCATCACTAAGCAGAAGGGCCTGTCTTTCAGCTGGTGAAGCAGCACTGACAGCTCTATAGGGATCTGTTTGCTACTTTTGTACATGAAGGTGAGGTACCAGGAGGGTTGTTGATGACAGGAATGGTGTAGAGGGGGATTTTTCTTGTAGGTAAGACTAGTTACAGAGGCTACCCTTGAAATCTAGGGAGAGTTAGAGTTAACACAGCTCAGTGCAGCCAACATCACTGCAGACAGCAAAAAAAGAAAAAAGAAAACAGATTTTTGGATTCATACTGAATGATTTGAAAAGGGGGAAATCTAAGAATTTTAAACAGTTTGTTTAAAAATAAGTAAACTGAAAAAACCCAAACACTTTATTAGCTCCTCTGTTGGATCAGCATACTATTTCACTTTTACACTTTCGGGCCCATGCACTAGACTTTACAATGTGTAGAGCAAAGGGATCATAGCCCTGCTAGAGGTGTCTTGGGGTCTTCTGGCAACAGGGGAGCTTCTGAGATGATTTCAGTTGCAAGGGGGGAATTTACTTATAGCTTGCCTCCATTCCCCCCTTAGTCAGATGACACCAGCAAGTATTGCACATTAAAATAACTTTTCTGGCTCTTTTTCAGTGTTTTGCTAACTGACTGTTTTATGTTCAGATCTTTATCAAATGATAGTGCTTGCTTTACAGTCTCATTGAATTAAAAGGGACTTACGGTGTTTTACACATGAAACAGTACTGAGACTTACCAGTAAAATTAAAATATCTGAAGGCAATATTTTACAGTATATGTTACAGCTGTTCACATCTCTCTATATTTACAAAGGGAGTAGCTTTCTGTTGTACTGTCCTATATAAAATGAGGAAATACATAACTGGATTTGCCACAGTGACTATAGGATGAAGGTAATGAAATTATTCAGACCAGAAACCATGTGCAGTCTCAGTACTAGAGAAAGAGAGAGACAGTTCTGTTGGTATCAAAACAACAAAAGGCAACTGAGTATCTTAATTTAGACATCTAGTACATCTGGTTAACATTTTTCTTTCCCCTCTCTTCTGAATCTGAGATTCTTATGGAATGGAAAAAAGCCACATCTGCACAAGAAAATATTGGGTAAAGAACAGGGAAACACTTAAAAATCCTGTTCCTTGTGTTTCCTGCCCATTTCTTCTTCCCAGTTCATTTTCATGAATAAAAATGGCATTGCTATAATTCTTAGTTTTTCATCACTTATTTACTGGTTTAAGCAGATCATTTTTATAATATCTACTTAGCAAGCAGTATAAATAGCTGAAACCAACCAAATTTTGTTTGTCTGATCAACAGGAATCATAGAATCATTTAGGTTGGAAAAGACCTTTAAGATCATCATTAAGTCCAACCATAAACCTAACACCATGAAGCCCACCACTAAACCATGTCCCTAAGCATCACATCTACACATCTTTTAAATACTTCCAGGGATGGTGACTCAACCACTTCCCTGGGCAGCCTGTTCCAATGCTTGACAATCCTTTCAGTGAAGAAATTTTTCCTAATATCCAATCTAAACCTCCCCTGGCGCAACTTGAGTCTGTTTCCTCTCATCCTATCACTTATTACTTGGGAGAAGAGACCAACACCCACCTCGCTACAACCTCCTTCCAGGTAGTTGTAGAGAGCGACAAGGTCTCCCTTGAGGTTCCTTTTCTCCAGGCTAAACAACCCCAGTTTCCTCAGCCACTCCTCATAAGACTTATGCTCTATACCCTTCACCAGCTTCGTTGCCCTTCTTTGGACGTGCTCCAACCCCTCAATGTCTTTCTTGTAGTGAAAGTCCAAAAACTGAACACAGTGCTGAGTACAGGGGGACGATCACTTCCCTACTCCTGCTGGCCACACTATTTCTGATACAGGCCAGGATGCCATTGGCCTTCTTGGCCGCCTGGGCACACTGCCAGCTGTTGACCATCACCCCTGGTCTTTTTCCTCCAGGCAGCTTTCCAGCCACTCTTCCCCAAGCCTGTAGCGCTGCATGGGGTTGTTGTGGCCAAAGTGCAGGACCCAAAACTTGGCCTTGTTGAATCTCACACAGTTGGCCTTGGCCCATCAATCCAGCCTGTCCAGGTCCCTCTGCAGAGCCTTCCTACCCTCGAGCAGGTCAACACTCCCGCCCAGCTTGGTGTCGTCTGCAAACTTACTGAGGGTGCACTCAATCCCCTTGTCTAGATCATTGATAAAGATATTAAACAGAACTGGACCCAATACTGAGCCCTGGGTAACACCACCTGTGACCGACCACCAACTGGATTTAACTCCATTCACCACAACTCTTCGGGCCCAGCCATCCAGCCAGTTTTTTTACCCAGCAAAGAGTAGCCCCTTCCAAGCCATGAGCAGCCAGTCTCTCCAGGAGAATGCTGTGGGAAATGGTGTCAAAGGCTTTACCAAAGTCTAGGTAGACAACATCCACAGCCTTTCTCTCATGCACTAAGCAGATCACCTTGTCATAGAAGGAGATCAGGTTAGTCAAGCAGGACCTGCCTTTCATAAACCCGTGCTGACTGGGCCTGATCACCTGGTTGTCCGGTACGTGCCATGTGATGGCACTCAAGATGATGATCTGCTCCATAATCTTCCCTGGCACTGAGGTCAGACTGACAGGTCTGTAGTTCCCCGGATCCTCCTTCCGGTGCTTCTTGTAGATGGGCGTCACATTTGCTAACTTCCAGTCAACTGGGACCTCCCCAGTTAGCCAGGACTGCTGATAAATGATTGAAAGTGGCTTGGTGAGCACTTCTGCCAGCTCCCTCAGTATCCTCAGGTAGGTCCTATCTGGCCCCATAGACTTGTGTATGCCTAAGTGGTGTAGAGAACTACCATACTGGGTCACCTTAAATATCCTGGCTGTCTCTGACTTCAACTAATAGCAGACATTTATGAAAAAGAGTAGATTATCTGGTATTTGTAGAATGATCCTTCACTTCTTGTGCTATCCAAGCATGCAGTAGTCAGTAGTTCCTTGGCTTTTGAAGGCAGAGGTTTTTGAGTAAAAATACCACTGTGTTTAACAGTCACCTCTCAATCTTATCCTTCTTCCTGCCACTGAGAGTCCTCATTAACAGCACAATTGCATACGTTGAGATAACCACTTGCCTAGACTGAGAATAAGGCAGCTAACCAATTCATTTGACAGCAATAATCTCAAAACAAAGAACTTCCTTAGCTGTAGAGTGGACCTTACCCAGACTACGTAAAAGGAAAGACAGAGTAACTAGGTCAAAGCAGCCATAGAGGAGGTGGCTGTGGCATTCCCGCCCTTTCAGCCATGCATCAGTCAAACCTGTGCTGGAAGCCTTACTCATCCCTGCACTAGCCTCAGCTCTCTAAGAGTTAACAGCCTTTAAGTGCAGCTCTGCAATGAATTTTAATGCAGACACAGTCTGTGAAATAAAGACTGAGATCTGCAAAGGTTGTTCAGATTCAAAATTCTAGTTCAGGGCCCATGTCTAGTTACGCCATTTGTTAGAAGAGCTTGGAAGTTAGTGAAAGTTAGTGTCTTCTGTATTTCTCTGCTCTCCACCATTTAAGCAGTTTCAGCACTGCACAGCTGTCAAGTAAAAAGCATTTCAGCCTGCAGAACAGTGAAAGAAGAAAATCCATTCTGTATAATAAATGACCAGTCCCTGTTATGACATTTATTGTGTCTTCACTTATGAGGAGATATTGGATAGTGCATGTGTGTCATAACAGAAGGATTATCCATCACATAACCTCCTCCATATATAGCTGTGAAGTATTTAGGTGTGTATTTGCATATCCACATCCATATAAAGACAGATGAAAGACTTGGCTCACAAGGGACTTCTCAAGCCAACAAGTCCATTCCCTACAATGTAGCAAGACTGTACACTATCTCTAACCTTGCTGACTGATGTTATCTATTTAACCTTGAAGATGTCCAGTGAAGGTGATCAAACAACCTCCCCCTGTGACTTATTCCCTAAAGCCTAGACTTTTTTTTATAAAGATTTTGTGTTTATCTAAAGTATACTTTCCTTGCTGTAGCTTCCCAGTAAACCTAATAGTTGTCAAAGAAGACTAAGCAAGAATAATTGCTCTCTGTCCTTTTTGTTACATTCCCTAGCATATTTTGTCAGTTATCATGTCTCCCCTCAGCCTTTTTTTTTCCTAGATGGTGTCTTGTGGGACCTGTTTTCTAAATGCTTAATAATTTTTTGTTTTTCTCTGAACTCCCTAACTTGCCTGCCATTTTTCAAATGTGATGCTTAAAAGTGAATGTAGGACTCCAACTGACGCTTAATAAGCACCAAGTAGAACAGGATAATTAACTCATTTGGGTTTAGATTTATTGCTTTTAATACAGCTTAATACACTGTAGCATTTGCTTCCCTTCCACCTTTTTTTTGTTGTGAAAGTGCTGTTTCTTTGACTCATAAATACTTTGTCACCCAGCACAAACTCCTGCCCTCCTGGTGCATCTATCTCGTTACCCGCCTTGCCTTCTATGCTTGAACACATGATTATTCTTTCACCATTACACCTCAGTTACACATTGTCCCTATTGCAGAGGATTTTTTGTTAATTCTGGTTATTAAGTAATTAAGATTTTATTTATACTAGTTACAACCTATTAAGATGCCTCTGTATATACCCTCCAAAGAATTCATTGTCTTCCAGCTTCAAATCAGCTATGAATTGGTTTAGTGTGTGTTCTGCTATATCCCACACAGGGGCTAATCAAAGTATTAAATGGTCTAGGATGGACTCCATACAGAAACTTGCTTGACATTCCCGTCAATATGACACCAGATGGGTTAATAATTACTTTCAATATTTGACTTGCTTCGACCAACTGAGGAACATTTCATTCTTTCAACCTTGCTGTTGACTTCAGCTGAACTACTTGTAGAATACAGTAAGTTTAGTGCTAGTAACTCGTAATTTCCTTCTTTGCTGTTGCTAGTCAGCTGAATAAATGAAACTGTTGGGGCCTTAAGCTGGCTATTCTATCAAAGCATCCCAACTATTCTTAGCAGATAGACTTCTGAGACACACCAACATCTAAGTAGAATAAGAAATTCGGGGGACTCTCCGGCTTGCCAAAGCAAGGCATGAGGCATGATTTCTGATTCTTTTGTGTGTGTGTGTGTGTCAGGGAGAAAGAGTGGCTGGGGGAAGTGGAAATTTGGAGGAATGTAGGGAAAAAAGTACGTGCTGGCAACTTTTCAACTGTCTGTGTGTTCAAAGATGGCAGGTGTGTTACTCGGGAATTTCCATGTGGCCCAAAGGTAAAAATTGGATTGATTTCACTCCTTTGTGCTCACTTTCTTTTTATCAGAGTGCTTAAAAACTTTCATCCTTGTGAGGAGTGATAGGCCATTCATCCCTTTGACAGACTTTTTTATTTCTTTTGCAGGAATGTTAGGAGGAGAGTGGGTTTTTCCCTTGGCCAGCTAACAAAATAAGTCATCTTCTGCTGTCGCTAGTAAATATTTTTAAACCCAAAAATAAACAGAAGAAGAAAATATGTCACAGGCGCTTTTTGAATTCATTTAGTCTTCAGCTGCCTCTGCAGTCTCCATGCTGTGATATCTAAAATTTTATGGGTATTATAAAGGCATTACAGTCAAACCTTTGGCATTCCAACCTTCAATTCTGTAACTGTATGTAAGTCCTCTCAGATAAACATCTACAAAAAGCAAGGAAAAGCATAGGCATGGAAAAGATCCTAGGGAAGTTTACCCCATTCCTCTGACATATGTTTATAGTAGATTATGTCAACTGATCAAAGCCACAGAAACTTAACATCATATTTACACACAGTAAAATCCTAACTGCTTATACTTCCAGTGGCCATAGAAGACAACTAACTAGTGGACAACAGTCATTTTTAATTGCTTGTATAAATATTAATTAATGTTAATGATTTTAAATGTCTATACAAAAAATTGCCCTCAGCATCTTTGATGAAAGAATTGTGAGAGAATGATTAGATTGTGAATTTAATCTTTCATTCCTTCAGGACCATAATTCAATGATTCTGGAGACAAATAAAGTATGACACCACTCTTTCAGGTGTGATTATATACTTATCACTTTCCTACTGCTAGTCTGCATAGTGCTGACCTTCTGTACAAGTCTTACACAGTAAACAAACTACAAAACCTTCTTATAAACCAGATGGACTATACGCTGCCTTCTGTTTGAGGAAAAGACAAAAAAAAAAAAGTGTATTTGTTTTATCTTATTTTTCAGTGAGGTTGTTTTCCAGGCACAGTATTTTAAGAGACAGTAAGCTTATGTGTGCATTCACTGCAGTAGGGGAACTTAGAAAACCATTTGATGAACCCTAAATCTTACACTGTTTTGTTTTGTTTTGTTTTGTTTTGTTTTTAATAGATACTATACAAAGTCTATAGGTCAGAAGAGAAATGTTAAATTGTTCTCTGTCTTTGTAGTCCGGCTGATGTCAAACAGACTGCATTTTTCAGTCTGCTTTGCATACAGTATTTCATCCCCTGTCCCACTGAGCTGAAGTTATTGATATTGTGCTGAAAAGAAGTGGAAGGGAGAGGGTACTTTTGTCGAAATTTAATGACCAGTTTCAAATTAAGGACTAGCAGGTAGAAAGATTCAAGAAGTGACGTTGAAGAAAGGCAGGCACTTACCCAGCCCCAAGGATTTGGTCTTCCTTCCTCTAAGACTCAGTGGAAATGATACTATAAATCCAGGCTCCTTCTGCCATGCCTGTTTAAACTGTAAGCTCTGGCACTCAGCCTGTAATGCAGCACCTAACACTGTGGGATTACCATCTTTTGGTGGTGACCTTTCAATCTGCTACTGTAATGTAAACAGCCACAGTATCTTATGCTGCTGTTATTACTATTTTCTGATTTTAAAGAAGAAAAACAATCTTTAGTGCCATTGCTATGATAACTTTTTTGTATTATAAAATGTTAGCTCACAAAAATTGAAATGGATGTCTGCTTCCTCCAAGTTAACTTGAATTTTCAAACTGGAAGTATTGTCAGTTGCAGTGAATTCTGACGACTTACCGAAGATAGCAGTCATCTGATTGCCTCCTGCTGAGAATTATTATGTTATGAGTTATTAATGTTATTTGGTTTTATGAGGGTCAATAATAAATGACAAAAGAAAGTCTCCTCAGTTAGCTTACCAAGAAAGGTCCAAATCAGCCTTTAGGAAAACAAAGCATTGGTGCTCGCTATAAAAAATGAGAAGACAGGTGTTGCGTTCAGCAGACTCTAATCAGGCCATCACTATTTCCTGAGCATGAAGATAGCTCAGTGGCACCAGTTTCACTTAAACAACAAAAAACCTCAGGAGACATTTTGCTAAAGATTGCATACCATTTTCAGACATTTGAAAGTGGAATTCTGGTTTCTAAAGAAAAAAAAAAAAGAAAAAACGAAAACATTATTCCTAGTTCTTAAACTGTTGAACATAGCCATATTGTTAATTGTATATTAGATGCACTCAAAAAGAAGAACTTAAGTGGTTTATTGTATGAATGTAAGCTGGAAGTCTATTGCAGAGCCAAGACTTGGACTTAGATATCCTTTAACACAAATTCTTTAACACAAACTGGCCTCCACTTTCCTAACCAGTTCTTTTATTAAAATACACATATATATAAAACATGTGGTTTGTGTTCTGTAGGGTGTGTTTCTAGTAAGCAGTCAAGAGCCCTAACACCAAAACCCTTATGTGCAGATATTTGCTAATGCTTGAATTTGATTATGTCACTTTTTATATAGCTTAAAATGATCTACAATCTAGTTCCTAAGGCTTGTTGAAGCTTGCAGCACAGTCTTCAAAGAGTGAAATATCATTAAAAAAAAGCCAAGTACAGAAGTATCTGCAAGTTTTCTCTGAATAGGAAAAAAAAAAAAATTTCCAAATGTCATTTCTTGCTGTGAAGATCGACTTTTCTCTGAGCAACAGTTTCAAATTATTTACTAGTTTATCTATAATTGATGTAAAACACTGCCAAGCAATCATTTCTTCAATGTCATCTTGGTATCCCCAGGCAGAGTTTGCTGTGACCAAGAGGTCTTTTTCTGTCTTAAAAAGCCTCTTCTTAAAATGTTAACAGTCAAATTAAAATGATATTGATTTTTAATTTTTTTTTACATAAATGAAGGCTTTCCAAGTCCTTCTTTTCACAACTTTTCTAGTAAGCTGCCATGTTATTTTTGCTGATATGATAGCTATATTCAGTGCTGAACATCACTGTTGTCAAATGTACTGATAATTCCTCTGAAGTCAGTGACAGAAAGATTGTGTCTTGTCAGTAAGGAAAGCAGATGCCTTGGGCATGTTGAAACTGAGAAATTAGATTCCCCTAGGAGAGCAACCATGTGAGAACTCTGAGCAGCTACCTCCCAAGTAGGAATTGGTGAACTGATTTATAAAAAATGAGAACTGACACCTTTGCTTAAAACTAGAGTCAAGCATGCAGAATAGTTTGCAGAAGTGTATGTGCGGGTTTTTTTCAGTTGTGTTCTTCTGTTTATGCTCTTCTGTTTTCCTCTAGACAGGTTTAACATGGACATGTATCAAGGAAGAGGGTCTTAATATGCAGATTCAGATATAGATAGATTAAAGGTATAAGTGACCTTAATTTCACTCTTGTGTTTCTGTACCAAGAAATTTAATTAAATATGCAAGTATTTACTGCTTTACTAATCCACCAAGCTTTCTTAGATCCCTTTCAAACATTTTCCACAGTAGACTTAATGTTTCAGGAATTACTTGAAGATGCTGGATATTCTGGTTCTGACCCAGCAAAGTCCAGGAGGCAGATGTAGCTTTCAGTTGCCCCCTGGGATAATTTGCAAACCAGAGCTGAGTGTGTGCCGAGGGGCTTTGCTGGAGCAGATTCTGGGGCACTTGGCAGAATGCGGCTGCCAAGGTCATTGCTCTGTTTGTGCAAAAGGGAAAGAGCTACTAGAGGCTGTGCATCCTCTTCACCTATTGTATGGTCCAAAACAAAATTAAAGACAGATTCCCCCTCTGTTATCTACCCTGTGGACTTCCACTTTTCCTGCTAAGTCTATCCATTTCCAGCACTGCACAGATCTATTTGAATAGAATTAATTTAATTTAAGCTTATTGACATCTCATATTTTCATACTAGAGTGACTCAGTGGTATAAAAGATGAAAACACATAGACGACTCTTCTTAACTTAATTCCATGATGTGGTAGACAGGATTGGGCCTTACAGATAGCAACCAAAGGATGGTTCTAATTTAAGTGTAAACATTTTAATAAAGAGCACTTCTGGCTGGAGACAGCATATTTACTGGGGTGGATCAACATTTTAAGTACTTTCAGAAACGTGAGGAGTCTTTGTTTAAAGGTAGAATCTGAAAGAAAAGATGGAAGTACATGCCAGATGTAGTGTGATGTTCCAGACGTAGGGACAGATTAGGAAAAATGTAAAGAATTTAGAAAGGAAAGAAATGAAGCCTATAGAGAAGGCAGAGGTTATCCCATAACTACATTATCTTTCATATATGAGCAATGGGAAGACTATTCAAAGCAGGAGAATGTAAGAAAGAATTTTCCCAAGAAAATAGTATGTTTAGGAAATAGCATTATGCTGGGTAAAACATTGGCTAGAAATAAATCTGTTCTGGTGATGAATATTAATTTACTATTATTATTCTAAAATGTTTAAAGTTAATGTTTTTTCTTATGTTCTGTTTCTCAGATTTTGAAAATGATCAGTATAGTTTTCCATGGCTTGATGTGTTTCTACATACCTGAACAGTATTCGATCCAAAGAACATCTGTTTTATCAGCTGTAGAGCAGGACTGTATGTTCTTGTGAAAAATGTGGCTTCAGAGATGGCTCCATAAGTAACGGCTGAATTCAACTACGGAAAGTGTCTCTGTCATGGTTTAACCCCGGTAGGCATCTAAGCCTCACCCAGCCGTTCACTCACTCCCCCTCAGTGGGATGGGGAAGAGAATTGGAAGGGTAAAAGTGAGAAAACTCGTGGGTTGAGATGAAGACAGTTTAATAAGTAAAGCAAAAGCTGTGGGCGCAAGCAAAGCAAAATAAGGAATTCATTCACTACTTCCCATCAGCAGGCAGAGATGCTCAGCCATTTCCAGGAAAGCAGGGCTTCATCATGACAACAGTCACTTGGGAAGACAAACACCATAACTCTGAAGGTCCCCCCTTTCTTCCTTCTTCTTCCTCCAGCTTTCATTGCTGAGGATGATGTCATATAGTATGTAATATCCCTTTGGTCATTTGGGGTCAGCTGTCCCGGCTCTGTCTCCTCCCAACTTCTTGTGCACTCCAGTCTACTTGCTGGTGGGGCAGTGAGAAGCAAAAAAGGCCTTGATTCTGTGCAAGCACTGCTCAGCAGTAATTAAAAGTATCTCTCTTATCAAGACTGTTTTCATCACAAATCCAAAACATAGCCCAATGCAAACTCTCAGAATTCAGTGAAAAAGAACTGTTTGGGCGAGCAACCATAATTCAACAATAAAAGGGTGTTTAGTTTCAGACATGAATAAAAATGATGATGAAAGAATCTCAAACACTGAGCTTGGAAAAAGGAGGAATTAAAAGATTAGTGCAGTATGAATCTCTTTTTCCATCCTGACATGTCAGATTCCTTCGCATATTGTTGGGTAGAGTCTGTGAGAGAAAGTGTAATGCGAAGCGAAATGTCATGTGCAATAAGGGCCAACAAATATGGAAAAAAAATAGAATTATAGCCATATCTGTAACTCATAGAAATAGATGGGATTATTTGCTTGATCTGCAAAGGATACAGGATTTAGTCCTGTGTTTACAAAGGGCAATGTTTTCAAATGTAGCCTGGGAAGTTATAGCTGGGAACATACAAGCTCACTGGCTCTTATCTCAGGAAGTAGAAACTCAGTTTAGAAAAAACTTTAAAATGGTAAGATTTTAATCTTCATAAATCTAGTTCTGTTTTGACAAAATTGCTGGAAAAAAAATATTTCACTGCTTTTACAGAGTTTATCGTCATAACTCCATAGCTTAACTTCTTCACATTCTTTCCTTACATTGCTTTACTTTTTCAGAGCAACTACTTTTCTTTTACATCTTGCATTCTTTTACTGTTCAAACAGTGGCTAAAAATGATGCTATTCAGTCAAACAGCTTATTTGAGCAAGAGTATTATTTAGCATGTTTATTCCTTCCTTTAGGTTTTGAAAATATATATAAAAAATTGAAGATTGATATAAAGACTGAAATATAAAAATTTGATTTATGGATCTGGGAGAAAATTTCAAATAGGACAGTTGGATTCTGAATGTGACTCCTAATGTTTTAACCACTCAAGATCTTCCTTTTTCTTAGATGTAATTAATATCGTAGTAAGGTGAACCAATACTTCAGGGTTGGTTTAGTTTTGACATCAGAAAGGTCATTATTCTAGGTAGAAATTTGCATGTCACTGTTCATGTTTGTGAAGGCTGAGAAAATACACTACTGCAGGTGTGTGTGTGCAAGCTTGTAATTCTCTTTCTTGGTTTTCCCTGAAAACCGGATGGATGCGTGATGCCTGATAAGTAGTGTATGCTGTAATGGTTGGTATAATGCAGAAGTCTGGTTCATAAGAGGGCATGGCTAACCTTGGCACAGCAGCAGTGGCTCTTGCCCCTCTCTAGGGTATTCATTCAAACTTTGGAGGTTCCCCATCCCAGTGTAGGTGTGGCTCAGCTGCTGTGTTTTTGAAGGAGTTACTGGAGACCAGTAGTTTATAGTCAGATTTATGAAGGCAAAACTGACATCAATTTCATCTTTTCTTGCTATGCCAGGCTGTAGACCCCTGAGGTTAAGCGACTGCAGCATACCTAAATAAAGAACAGGCATATGTGAGACAGGAATGGGACAAGCAGCTGCAGCAGAAACCACAACAACCATGTGTGACTCAAGAATCTTAATTTTTTCTCATTATGGAGTGTGTGTTCCTACAACTAAAGAAAGGTTTTCTCCCTGATTTTTTTTTTTATTTTTTCTTCTTTCCTTTTTATTTCTTCTTCTTCTTTTTTTTTTTTTTTTTTAATGAATGACTAGAGGAACACAGAAAAAGATTCTTGAAATACTGTGATTGAGAGGTGAAACCAGAGGAAAGTGCTATCTGCACAATGCATTTTAAGGATTTTAAGGACTGGCTTCAACTTGCCTCAGCTTTTCAGGAAAACAAGAATATGTATGTTCCTATCTACGATGCCCACAAAACTCAAGAGCTTTGGAGCCTCTCAAGCTCTTTTGCCACTGCTAATACGTTTTGTTAAAAAAGAAAAATCCCATTGAGAAGTATACCCTGAATGTGAGCATGATGTGCAGTTGGAGCAAATGAAGGCAGATCTTGTTCCATGTTTGTGTGTTATTTAAAACAATGCATGATTAATTCTTCTGCATCTCTTATCTGAGATAACTAAGGTTCTGTAAGGAGAAGAGTAGGTGGAAGCAGGCAATTAAACCAGCTGTTGGAAAGTCCATAATAAACCATAAAAACTTCACGTCAACAGCAAGACAGCTATGTTGAAAACAAGTATCTGTGCTTGCCCAAGTTCTGCCTTTGGAGTGGGAGTTTCATTTGGACTTTGCCTCTCAACAGATAAGGGAGATGGAAATAAGGAGTCACTACCAGTTCCATCAGGACCTCATAGGACCTCTGGTGTCTGTGTACGATGAAGCATTGATAAAGCCAATAATTACTTCCCGATTTTTCATCTCCCTTTCTTTGTACCAAACTCCTGCATAGATCTATGGAACAGCATAAGGTGCCTTAACTACTATGGCCCTCTCCATCTCTTTTTTATCCAGGATATATTTTTTCCTGGATGTTTTTCTGTTCAGTTTTTCCCATTCAGTAGAGTCTCTGGGGAAAAAAGCCTGAAGTATTCAGCTTCTTGAAATTTGAAATATGTAATGGAATGATATAAAAAGTGGTTTAACGTTATCTGTAAAGAGTTGTCACAAGACAATTGGCTGAAGTTCTTGACTGCTGCAGTATGGAAGTTTGTTTCTAGGGTAGAGCAATTTCCACCTGGGTTGCTGCAGGAAATGAATCCCCCTAAATTAATCATGGTTCCTGTGATCAGGGCCAACAATTTTTTCTCTGGATCCATGCTAATTCGAACTGGCTGCAGCTAGGAATCAATTTTCAGCAGCTCATTGTACTACTGAGTCCTGCCAGCCTAAGTTGTGATTCACAATAGTCAACTTCCAAGTGCAGCTTCAGCTATGCATGAGAAGGCAAAATACGTCTTTGTTGCCTTCTTTCTTCAAGCTCTGTTGGCTGAGAGTTGCAGGAGTCTTGGCTGAACCTCTTTTACCAACCACTCTGCAGTTCAGCTCTTCCCTAATATCTGACCCATCCTCAAGCCCATTCCCTTTCCCTGTTGGCCCTTGTAACCAGGATTCCAGGAACTATATGTGCTATGAAACAGAGGCTGCTTTATTTTACTTCACTTCACAGTCTCAGTTGCCCCCACTGAAGGCAGACACGCTCCACTTCTCCGTTATCTGCTGTAATTGGGCATCCAATGGTCAGAGCTAATATCACTGGGAAAACCCCTTAGGCAAACAGAGCAATAGTCTGCCTCAGTCAGGAAGTAACTCACCACTTTTGCTGTTATTCACCATAATTGCCTCAGCCTGTTGTTACAGCCTGTTGGCCTGTGACAACCTGTTTCAGGAACAACATTGCTATCTGGTGACATCATTATTAGCCCTGGAGATGTCCTCCAAGTGTACAGAGGCAGCTATCCACAGAAGGAAACTGAAGGGCAGAGAGTTAAAGAGGAATTTAACTTCCATACTTAGTGGAGTAGGAGAGCTGATTCACTTGGCAACCCCTATTAGAGAGCCTTCATCCTTCTCCTTTCTCTTATTTTCAAGAGAAAAAAACAAAATTCCAAATCAAGTTGCTAAACTAGAGACAGAGATGGTTAAAATGGTCTGGTCACATTTTTCTCCAAAGCAGCAGCTGAAATATTTGTGTTTCATGAAAATTTTAAGGGATCTGTTTTGTACTGAAGATATGAGCCATTGCTTAGTAATGAATGCAATCAATAATGCATGTATTGACAGAACATATGAAAGTGGACGTACCTGCGGTTAAACTCGGAATGGATATTTACAGCTGGAGAGCTATCCTTTCAAATGCTTCCTGAGGTCTTCTTCATAATAAATCAGGGCATGTGGATTTCTTATTTAGTTTAAGCCTGAGAAAAAAATATTTTGTGAATTGTCTTATGGGGTTTTTCTTTAGTTTTGTTTTTAAGTGCAGATAATCACATGTGTGGGAGCCTCTTAGCCATATACAGTCTCACAGATTTCACCACTGGCTCAGATACAGCAATATTAAACTTTGCCAAATCACAAAAGGCCTAAGTATGACAGAATAAGGCAGGAGAATATTGATTTGCCTTAGGCATTTTGGTTAACCTCCTATAGTAGGCAGTACTTAGAGCATTTGAGGATTTCAAATGTTGTCATTCAAAATATAGTGTATTTTGACTTTATCATGAGAAAGAAAGGATTCTTTTTTTGTGGGTCTTTTTGTGCAGGGGAAGGGAAGGGAAGGGGATGAGAGATCTGTATGCTGTAAGTTTTTTCAAAATTATCTTTGGAAGGAGGTCTTATTATGACCATAGTTTCTGCTTAATGACTATATACTCGCTGTCTCATTGGTCACCATTATTTCTCTGTTATTTAATATTGAGATCTTCTTTCCTGTCTTTTTTTTCTGGCTCAGCAGACTAGAACTGGGAGCATTTTTTCCTAATTACAGAAAACTACGAATCTTTCTCATAAAAAGTGTTTTCATTTGAGGATTGCTTCTATAATCACTGCTCTCAAAAACAACCAACCCATAAAACATTTTGACAGGATATTTCCTAGGCTACTTCATTTCTCAGTGTTCAACAAAGCTTTTGAATTTGCTACTGTTTGTTGATTGTATCAGTGTTCCCGAGTTAAATTTAATAAGAACTTTGGAATTTTAAAGATCTTTTCCTTAAAATTCAATATATTTTTCTGGATAGTTTACGATATTTTTAAAGAAATATTTAAAAGTTATTTGGAATTATATTAAAAGTGGTATCCTAGATTGCTTTTAGGAAAGAGGAAGGCAGCATTAAATAATTTCAGAATCTTGATCGTATCTTGAAGTTTTCAGCCTCCCAGACCTATACACCAGTCATGTTTGTAGGCGTTAGTTTCCCTGCCAAGGTTTACCATTCAGTTGGAAAGGGTTATTATTTACTGTGCTTGACGCACTCCTTGTTTTTAAAGATGAGACCATGGTCATTGCCTTTTGGCCATTCAAGAACATATAAAGGCATAGCAAAAATGTACCAGAAGCTTCTTTCTTCATGTCTATGAAGAAATGTGCAGTAACTAACATCTTTGCTACATGTTAGCTGAAGATACTAAAATAAAGCTTTAACTGGGACAAATCTCATGATCTGTATTCAGGCAGAAATCCTGAGCCAAAATTTAAACATCTATACTTGTCATTTTTCAAGACACTACCTTTTTTGTAATTGCTGTTGCCTTTTTAGACAGTAATTTCAGACAGTAATTGCTATTGCCTTTTTTACTTTTGTGTGAAGCAAAATGTAAATGCAAAAAACAAAAAAAGAAGGAAAAGAAAAAAGCGGATCAGTGCAAAGATCAGAGCAAGGTAGAGGACTTGAGAGAACAGGTTTGGAGTCCAAATATGGATTGTCATGATGACATCAAGAAATATAAAGATGTTATTGATGAACAGGCATGCTGAACCAAATTCCAAGGTGAACAGTAGGAACTTAAATACCAGAATCCTTTCCCTGAGGTAAATATTTTTATTCCAGGAAAGTCAAGCACACCATTATTTTGCTATTATTGTGCCCCAGCCAAAATCTAATACAAATTTAATAAGCAACCAATTTTTATAATTTTTAATGCAATTTCTTGGCTATTTCAGTTGTACCAGGTATCAGGCTTGTGCTTATTGACTACCTTGCAAAGATTTGATAGTAAATGTACTGGTTAGTGGTGCCAGTGGTCCTACTGAAATTAATTCTTATTAAAAAAAAAAAGTGAAATGAAGAACAATTCATATGGAAGTGGTAGAAATCTAAAATTCCTAAGACTATTCACAGGAGTAAACATTTTGTTTGGTAGTAAATGCAGGATCAAGCAGAAAAATAATGGTCTTGTTTCTGTCTCTCTCAAAATACTTACTTTAAACAAGCACTTTAACTTCCCTGTGGAAATAAAATGTTATAGCCTCAATACTGAGAAGTTTCTTGAAGACATGCTGCATTAGACACAGCAAAATAAGCTTGTTTCTTTTAAGAAAATGTAGAGGTTTTTCTCCTTAAGAAAAGTGGCTTCTTCCTATAGAAAACATGTTTCAGTTTAGACTATACTAACAGTATTTGAACTGGCCTTCAGGCACTTTAGACTTCAGCAGTGCCACAAAGGATTGTTTAATTTAACAAACATGCTAATAATTCACTACTGTTTCTGATAATAAAGTGGAATTTTCTGTTTCCACTGGTTTGAGGTCTACCTAAGTTAGATGGCATACTGGGGAGGAGAGGATAAAAATACCCAGTGCCTCCCTACAATATTGTTTCTTTGTCCTGCAGAACATAAATACAGGTAGTGACTGCCTCCTGCAAGGTGACCTTCTGCATGTGTTCCAGCCTGAACGATGCTGTAACTGCCTGCACTCAGGAATTAGAAGTGGGCTGGAAGCGCAGCAGGAGCAATGTGGGTGAATATGTATTCTCATATTATTTCCAAACTACTGGTTAAGCTGTAATAGGAGGAGCAAACAGTACCTTTAGCTACTGTTGCAAGTAGGTGGGGTGAGGAATAATATCTATATAAAGATAAGTATGTGTATATTTGCACTTGTTTCTTGCACAGGACCATGAAGACAGCTCATGTTTGCATGAGCTTTCATGCTTTTTTAACTTTCCTCCAGCCATGGACTAGAAGCAAGTATGTGGTCGCTCAGTGGAACTCAGCTGCTGGTGGCTCAATAGGACACAATGGCTCCATCCTTTCTTGTCCCAAGCTATAGACCTGGGAGACAAGGCCAATAAGGAGATCACACAGCAAGGCAGTGGCAAAAGCAATATCACACCAGAGCTTCCTGACTCCTAATATGTATTTCTAGATTGTTTAAAAATGGAAATATTAGGCTTTTTTTTATGTATGAGACAAATGGGGAGGGAGAGAAGGGGAGAGAGAGAGCAAGAGAGAGAGCAAACCAACCACCACAGTTCTGGGAAGGATCTCTAGTAAATTATGGATTTAGTGTTAAGATGTCATGCAGAGTAGAATAGAATGGGAAGTGGCCATTAGAAAGTGTGCTGAAATACATGGAACAAACAAGTGTACACAGTAAAAGATTACATATCGAAATGCTGCTGACACAGGAAAGGGAAAAAGGGAAAGGGGATTAGGTGGGAATTACATTAATAAGATCCTGTATCAACTAATTGAGATGACACAGGAATAATAACTGAGGAGAAGCCAAGACAGAAGCACCACAGTGCCACAGTAGTTTATTAACATATGGGAGAGAATTTGCCTGAGCTATTAAGTTCCACTTGTAGTAAATTCCAAGGGCAGCGAATCCTCAATTAATTTTTCCATAAAGCCTTAGAGGTGCTTCAGGGCTTGTCCAGATCATTAGGATTTCTTTACAGGCCCGTAACAAAAAGATTATGAAGACGACAATTTTCCAAGTAATCCAAGACAAATTCAGTGCCAGATCAGGCAAGAGCTGAATATTAATTGCTCCTAAGTACCAAAAGAATTTATTATTTTCCTCCTTCCATCTTGGAAGCGGGTCCAACATCATAAATATTTTAAAAACACAGTTTTTTGCTTTTGACCATAAAAAAGTAATGTATTCACCTATGAGCACTTAAACGGACAGCAATAATGATACATGTTCAAATGGAAACAAAGGGTATTTTCTCTCTCCATGTAGAATTGCACTTTGCACAGGCTAACAGACAACTGAATGTTTAAGTATCTTGTTATATGTGTAATAAGTCATGTAAGTGTTCACCACTGACTGATCCTAGGCTATGTATGCCGCTGTTTGTCTATGTTATAAAGTGACAGCACAATTATTACTTTGAATAGGCCTGGGACACCTAGTGTGCCACAGCCAATGACACAAACACACCACTGAGACTTGTAGGAATACTCTGTGTTATTATCTTAGGTTATGGCCCAGAGGAAAGACTTCAGAAGAATTCAAGGTTTGTCTGAGGTGACCTTTTAAAAAGCAGTGACCTTTGTTACATATGGAGACTATTCACAGTTTTCCAATACTTTATCTTCTATTTAAGGCAAAAGCATGCCTTTCACACAGTTCTAGGGTACCCTACGAATGCTCCAGGCTCAATGGTTTCAATACTTCTCTTGTCCATGGATGTTCTCTTTTTAGTTATAAATAGCATCCATATCATCTTGATTGCTCTCTTGATGTCATCTTCATGTTTTACAAGACTATGTATTGTGAATGTATTTTCCCTTCCTCAGCCCTTAGACAAGACCTAGTGAACTCTGTTGGTATTTTTTGGTGAAGAGAATGGAATGAAACATTGGTGCCAGCATAGTAAGAGCCTGTATTGTATTTCTTTAACACAAGGGAACACGTTTCTTTAACCACAGGAAACTTTCCCAAACATTAACTGCTCACGGCATTTATGCAAATCTCTACAGTCCACAAAGTGCAAGTAGCCTACACCTAACTCCTGGGTTGGAAGGCTGCTGAAGTTTAGGATAATCTGCCTCAGCCCCATTCCTCCACTCCTTGTTCACTAGAGCTCCCTCCTATTTCAAACAGCAAATCAGAGCAAAAAATGTACAGAACTGTTATTTTAGCAGATACTGCTCTTAATGAGTGACATTGCTGCTTGCCTTGTTTTTTGGTACAAAGAAGTAAGGCTGCATTTGCTTTCTACCTACAGCAAAAGTAAAGCAGCCTTCACAGAGCTGCTGTTCTCCTTCTGTTATGCATTGGAGAGCAGGGTAGACAGGGCCTCCTACTCTTGCCTTCTCCTCCTTCCTTTGGTGTTCCTGGAGGAAGATAATCTGTGGGAAGAGGGAAGGAGACAGCAAGCAAAGCTTTTGAGTTCCAGTGATTATTCACATCCATACCATTTGCTCAGGGCTCATAGCAAAGTTACAACTGCAGCCTGACTTGTGAAAATCTTCCCATATCTCAGTCAGAACACGCTACTAAGAGTTAAAGCTGGAGTGGAAAAGGTAAGGTAATTCGGCATATGAAGAGCAGATGAAAAGTTAGAATTTCCCAAGAAAACAGATTTTCAGTTTTGGAAAGTTATAAGCTGATATAAAATGATCAGCTACTTGTAATTTGTAGAATGAAGTTTCCAGTATCATATTCCAGTTGTATCTCACAGTTCGGTTTCCATATGGTATAATTATCTATAAACATCTCTTTAGATTAATAGTACTGTCAACAAACATTACTGTTGAATATTCTAGGAAAACAAACAGAAGCAATGAGAAGACAAAGGAATATTAAAGGGAAAGGCATATATATCAGTAATCGTGGAAGTAGTTGTGGGTTTTCCACTCATATTTACCAAATTCTTCATAACTATGCTTCCTTTAACTTCTTTATCATGGTAATATTTCATTATCAGCTGAACCTGGGCAAGGCTCAGTGAACCACTGGAGAAAATTGAGTACTTATTTTTAAGCTTTTTAAGCTCACAGAACACAGGTCGAATTCCTGGATATTCATTTTTGTTCTGAAATTTGTGGCGTTTTTGGAAATTTAGTAAAATGTCAGAAAGAGCTGTTATTGGTTTTTTTCCCCAGCTTTCTTGTTCAATCAAAACCAAAAGCACAGTACTTTTGAAGTTGAAGCATGTTATTTTATGGTAAATTGTTTCTTGTATGACAGAAAACCAGCAAAATGCATAATGCATGTAATACACTTTAATATATTTGCACTGGTTTTACCAATAATAAAAATTATATTCACACTTTTCTAATTGTAGTGTACCTAAATCAAGTGTAACCTGTCTTTTTCTTCTCCAGTGTACTTAAGAAAAGGCAATTTTCAACTTCAAACTGTTGTGTATAACTTAATGTAAGCATGTAGAGAATGAATTAATGAAAGCATCATTTTCATTTTATGCATGAATATAATCTTCTAGTATTTGCTTTTGTGCTCTACATCAAGTCAGAGTCATAGTTATCTTCTTTATAGTATGAAGCATGCATGTTACCATATTAATTTCTAATGCAATTCAATCCTGGTTTTAGGTCCTGTTATCCTTATTTGTATCCATAGGATCAAGCTTTTATATGTAAACTTACAGACTACGTGGTTATACAATCTGTGGAGAAAGCCAGATGAGCTGGGAAGAGAGATCATTCCTGTCTGCAATCCAATTGCCATTACTGCATGAAGATCCTGCGGCTGCTATAGAAAACAGGCATTTACTCTGTGTAGATGTGGACTTTCCAGTCATGATACTACTCTAAAAACATACCTACTTGTCTCCTGACTCTCCAGATCACAGAACTAGTGGCCTCTTTAGTTTTGGAAGCAGGACAGATTTTGACCAAAATCTCTCAGTAACAAAGGTCAACATTTTGAGTGGAAAATGGGTGGAAATACTTTTGTCTTACTGTTGGCAAAATCAGTTTATGTAACTATCTCTTCTTGATATTCCTTATACAAGGAAGATACGGAATTATCAGCGAGTTGTCAGTTGTTCTGAGGCTTTGTAAGTAACAGAGGTTACAAACTCATGAAAACAGTGTTAAGGAAAATAGAAATCCAAAACAAAGTCAGGCACTTAAATTATACTCTAAGTTTTATGGGTGGTCCTTTATGGGTAGAGTTTTTTTTGGCACATACCAACATATGTTGTCTTTGCCTGCCTTTATTTATGTAGATGTATACGTATATAAACATACATACATACACACAAACATACATACATCTGTAGTAATCAGCAGGCTGACCCACAAAATGGTATAAATAAAACCAGCACTTTGTTAGGCAGGGACTACTGAAACTTTTACAGATCCATTTTGACCACACAGTTGAAGAATACTGAGAGACTCTATGTGATCTTGAGAAATGTTATTTATTATAACCACAAGACAAGTTTATATATGACATTACAATGCACTGTGGGTTGTTAAATAGTTGGTGGGCATTTTCAAGAAAAAAAAAAAAGATTAACGAGCAGCAAATACTGAATTAATGAAGCTGTACTTTGATTCCAAAAGTCAGTTTACACTTAGAATATACTGTAATAGTCTAAACTTGTCATGCAGCCATGAAAGTGCTAAAAGCTTTCAAAAATAAACATATCCAGATGACGGAAACCACTTTATCTTCAGGGTAATGGATCTCTGTATTAAATTTGGTAACATATGTATAATAAAACATATGGAATATGATATTTGCAGAACCATTTACAGAGCACTGTGTAAAGGTGTACAAGGAAGATATAAATACCTTAGTCCTGATAGATGAACTCTTACAAAATCAGGGCCACAGTTACTGCCTCTGCTGTGTGTCTGTTTGTATGTGTAAACACACTGGGGAAGGAGGATATTCACATCTGAACTGATTGTAAGCTTGCCAAAAATGTTCTTTGGGAATTCAGATTTAATTGCTTTCTTGCACTCTTGTATAAGGAGTTGTTCTCACCTTGTTCCCTGTGTCTTCTTGCCGTTAACTATTAATGGGAGTCCTGCACCTAGAGTGCAGGGAGAGCATTGGTTCGCCTCTCTTCAGGCACCTTCTGCTCCTGCTGGAAGCACCATTCCTTTGGATACAGATTCTTGGCTTGTTTCTGGGTATGTGCTCACTTCTTACCCAAGCAAAGCCTCGCTCAAGGAGTTCTGGTGATTTTAATTGCTCACTCTTCACGTTACTATGACTGCGTCATCTTTATATTTGAACTGCTCTACTTCTGTGAAAAGTGGCTATGCAAAAATAGCACTGCCTAACTCAACTCTGCTCCCTCTAGGCATTTGGAGCTGCTGACCAACGTAAAGGTATTTTTAGTTTTACTCCTTTTAGCCCTGCAGAATCAACACAGGTATGACTGCAGTCTGAGAGAATGTATTTATTCCATAGATCCATTGAAAAAGTTTCAGATGTTTTTCACTTAAGGCATTTCCATCACAGCTGAAAACAAAGTAAGTAAGTCTTCTTTGATCAAGAATGGAGTATGGAACAACTCTGAAAGAGCATACATTGATATACTGTACCAATGCTAAATTTGCACCTAACTTCTCCTTGATCCCTACCGTGTGATTACTTACGGCTTTATGGCTCAGATAATTTTTTATTACCTTTGGGTTTATTATTGGGTATATTGTTCTTTGGGGTTAGATCCTTGCTTTTGCTGCCTGCAAATCAAAAGACCCACAAAAAAGAGTGTTCCAAATCTGCCAGTTAATCCTGTCCGAGTTACAAATGAGAGCCTTTATCAATCTTTCAGGCACCCTCTATTTGGAAAGTGTTCCCTTCTGAGCAGCTGGACATGTTCCGTTTGGCATATCTGTTCTGCAGTAAGAATTGTACTTTAGGATCCTTGGTCATGTCATCAATTAAGGTAAATTGAGAATGCTGTTCTTGATTTCACTGAAGAATGTGACCCAGAGACATTATACTTCTATACAGTTGTCATCATGCCACTCAGGCAGATAATATTAAATAATGTCTGGATGTCACTGGAGAGAAGCAACCTGCTAAGAGAAGTAAGTTGCAACGATCTGGCTTGCTCAAATTCAAGGGAAACTTCAGAAGTACTTTGTGTTTAATGTTAAGCTTTCAGTTGCAGAATCCATATTTGTTCAGATCATCCTAACTCTCACTGACCTTGGCAATGCTACAGGGGATATATTTTTCTGTGTATGAGCTATTTTTGACTAAGCACTCTACTGCATTGAGCACATGATTTTTAATAGCAGACTTACTGCTATACCTGCCATTTCTCTTTCTGCAAAGTAGTCTTTAAAAAACAACCACAGTTATTGTGGAAAATAGTATATATAACAGTCAGGACACTCTTTTTTTCTGTCCTTGCTTTGTGAGTAAACACAATATATTTCAATTTTTCCTAATCTGCTGGAGCTCTGTGGTATCATAGGTCATGGGGGCTGCAGCAATGCCCAAGCATCTAATACAGTGGAGGACCATGAGCAAGCTCAGTTAGTGATTTCCTGTACATATAAGTGAGACTCCTTTTGCTCTGCCATCATTAAGACAAAGACACTTGTTTGGGAAAATAATGAAAAATATCTCCCTCCCCATAGACCTGGATGAGGATCTTTTTCCTCTGTACTGCTGTGGGTGGATGATTCACAGAACTACCTCTCAAGGCAAATGCAGGATGTGTGCCAAGAAAATCCACTGCAAAGGCAGTGATTAGAAATATATTTACAGATTGGGATGAATTTTTAATTAATATCTTAGCACTTCTGTCAGATGCTTTATAGCATCCTCTCTGGAAATTCTTACTATTCAAGAACACTGAGTACCTTGAGTTTTAAGGAGGAAATGCACACAAAATCATATGTCTGACATCTCCTTGCACCCTAATATTACTGAAAATAACTCAAGTTTTGGCAATCACAGCTGATGATACAGTAGAGCAGAAAAAATGATATAGGGTATGGAAAAGAAAGAGAAGGAGAGGAGCTAGAATAAATAGAACCAAGCTTTGAGGAAAGCCGAAGAGTGCAAAAACTGTGAAAGAGATAAATTTAGAAACCTGACAGGCCATCAACACAACAGTATGGAAAGGAAGAGTGAAAAATGACACTTCGAAGATATGACCGCAGCAGCCATAATAAAATGCACAAATGGGCATTCTTCCCATACAGTCTTTCTCCTTCCTACACTCTAGCTCTATATGTCAAGGCTATGTAATTATAGTAGTTTAAAAAAACAAAGAAGAAAGCCTAGTTAAACTAAAACCTACTCAAGTATATGATATATCTCTCTCAAATGGAGAATTGCACTGTGTAGCAATTTCATCTGAGTGAGTGAGAGTCAAAAGGGAAAAAATGAAATGAGAAGGAAATGAAGCTAAGTAATTGGAGGAAAAAGAGATGTCATGAATTGGAAATGAGTTTTGCTTTGAGGTGCTGACTCAGATGCATAGCTTTCCATAAAAGCTACAGTAAGAATAAAAATAGACCAGAATTTTAGTTATGAATAATAATAAAAAAGACTTTTATTTGCTTAATGTGCTTCAGATATACCCAATTCTTCTGCTTATGAATAGGAAAATAGAAAATCTGTGCTATCCTTCTTTCAGACTTTGAGCCTTTAGTCTCAAATCTGAAACCTGCAAATAGAAAATGAAACATAAAATATCAAGCTTGCTTTATTTCTTCTTTATTTACAAACATTCAGATGAATGGCAAAAGAAATTAAATTTAGGTGGAAAAAGGGAGATCACCTATAGGCATTTTTATATAGATGATCAAATAGGTAAGTACCAGCCCCTTTCTTCAGGGTTCATTTAATAAATTTGTCAAAAAAGAGCAGTGCACATGGATGGTAAAGAAAATAGCCAAATATTTGGTTATATCTGGAGAGCTGGGCAGTAGTACTTGGTACCTTTTGCTGTTGTTTTTGCAGTATCAGGATTTCTAATACTGCCTTTACCTCTGGAATATGTTTTCAGACTTTAGTTTCTTCATTTCTGGTTTCTGAATCTTCTCTTCTGAAAGTTCATTATTATTCTTCCACTGTCTGATATTGTGTCTCCAGCTTTTTCTCCATTACTGTTCAAAATTCTTTTTAGTGTCTCTCATCTACCGTATTCTATCTCTTTGCCACTTTTACCATCCTAGTCATAGGTCCTATCGCACAAAGGATGTTGGGACAGATTCACCTGCACAGAGATACATTAGCAGGGCTCATAGCTGATGGCACACGTGGATCGTTAAAGATAAAAATTACAAAAGGGAGAGAGAGGGGGGAAAAAAAAAGAAGAGAGAGCTAGAGATGGAGGGAGTGAGGGAGGAAGAAGGGGAGGAAAAGATGGCAAAAGGGAGAAAAAGAAAAGAGAAAGTTAAACAAAAAAAAAAAAGGAAAGAAAAAAGAGAAAAGAAAAACTCTCCCTAGTAGCCAGACAGGAAGAGCAGCGATGGGGTCCTCTGGCACAGTGGAAATGAACATCCTCATCTGGGTGTCCTCTCCCACACAGCAGGGGATGATGGATAAGGAAGTAGGGTACCTAAGGACCTGTGTAACAGTTCTTTGCCATTCTTACCAAAATATTTAAACCATTTCTTGTCAGAGGCTCTGGTTCTTCCTCACAACTGCTTAACCAAAGAGTTAATTGCTCCAAAAGAGATACTCATTATTCCTTGTGGTTACAAGGAAGGCTTGACTTCAGGAGGCTGCAACGCTCTCTAACGGTCCTACTGATGAAGACCACTAAGGTCTGGTAAAGCAGAATATCTTCCAGGTATTGTTGTCTTTCCTCACTTTTTGGTGCTTTTAGTATGGATGTTTCAAAGTTGCTTTTTTCCATCAGCTCTCATAGCACATTTTCATTGTCCCAGAGATTACAGAATGAGATCCACTGTAGTAACATACCTCTTGCGCTAGGAGCAGCATGAACACAAATACAGACAATTTCCTTGAATTGTGTAGAAACATTAGTCAAACTGCCAAAAAATACATGCCTTGGGAGTTTACTTAAAGCTGTGTTCTTCAAACACTACTTCAGACCTTCTCTGCAGATAGTTTTGGAATAATCCCTTCCTTTGAAATGGAATCAGTGTTGGATGTGATCATGAGAACTTTTTCTTCCTGACATTTCTTTAAAATATCATGTAAGGGGAAAAAAAGAAAAAGAAAACTAGAGTACTAATTGACTAGAGTGAGAAACATTCTAGTGTTCTCAAGTTCTGATGTTGTCTGATAGGTGGAGGTAGCTTCTTCATTGGCTGATCTCCTTTTCTTTTCAGTATGTGTGTTTTATAATAGATATCCAGTATAGCTGGGTATTACATTGTCAACAAATCAGTCATTCACTGGGAAACACAGCTCAGAGACAAATCTACTGAATTGTTATTGTCCCAAATAAGAGTGACAGAGCATTCTGAAATGTGAAGACAGCTTATAAGCATTTGCCATAAAATCCAGTTAGCCAAAGTCGCTTTTCCCCACAAGTGAGGTGCTGGAACACTGTGAAATCGCAGTTCTATTTTTGGCTGACTCAGAGCAGGGATTTGAATTAATGTATCTTGCCCAGAAGAACACCTGAAAAAGCAGGCCACATAGTCATTTTTATGCTTTCCTTTTGCCCGATGAATATTTAAATAGTCTGTGCAGAATATCATGGGTTTGACAGAAAAAGCTGAGGGAGAGCTACCTCTACCAAAATGTTTGAGATTGCTTTAGTAACCTCTATGTGCTGTAAATGGTCAGATCCCTACATCAAGAAAGGTCTTGACCCTGTACATTTCCTACCTTTACGTGAGTCCCCTGAGCACTAGGTTATTAGATAAAAATGTAAAATCAGGATACATTTTGCTTATCTAAAGTGTGGCTTCTCTTGCCTTTTATTTCAAGTATGCCAAAATAAAATATTCTGTTTCAGACTGAAGAAAATGTTTTCCATGAACCCCAAGTGACTGGGTTTTCTTTTCCACAAAAAGGAAAAAGAACTATACCTGCCAGAATGAAAAAAATGACCCAAAATGAAATATTTATATTTCAATCCATCCTTCAGATAAAAGGATACATCTCTTGAATGGCTCTAATACTTAGGTCTGAATTGAAGAGCTGCTGAATATCTCCTCTCTAATTGACTTTAACCCCGGTGCATCGGTAAAAGCTGAGATACACTGCAGCTCTGAGAATCACCTCTGGAACATTAAAAAGCTGGAGGCACAAATGTCAGCAAGTTTAAGTAAGCAAAGAGAGAGTTATGCTAATTTATACTAGAAAGAGCTCAACATAGTGTTTGTTGCCAGGCTCAGGAAGGTGTTGCAAGGTTTCGTTACCTCTTGTTTTCATTTTATATGGTAAAGGAACAAGGTTAATAATACCCAAGTTAGCCCATGGCTGGTATTCATATACTAAAAGTGAAAGAGAAAAAGGCACTGTGGCTTTTGCAATTCTAAAGTAATTACTCAGTTTTAATAATCCCACAGGTACCTGAGACAGGTGCCTCGTACAGAAAAAAATGTGCCATAGCTATCACAGAGGAATTTGAATGGTAAAACCAATATACCTGTAGGATAAATTCTGCCTTCAGTTATACCTAAGTCAAAGTTTGAATCTGCTGCTTTGAATCTATACTTGTACAGAAATAGAAATAAATTACTGTGAGTGTGTCAATGCAGTTTACTGCCAATTAGTATGTCTGATTAGAGGGAGAAAAGTATCTACCCAAGCCTAATCTACTGGGCCTCCTAAAATCATAACAGTGGTATAAATGGCATGGAAGAATATGACACAAATTAGCAATGAAATGTGGAGAAATTCATGTAATGGGAAAATTAATAATACTGACACAGGAGGTGTTGCAAGAGGATGAGGGAGCAGGCGTAAGTGCTGGGCTGTAAAATGTAGATCTTTTACCTTTTGTGCAGGCTCATATACTTCACTGATAGGACATGCATGTCTCTCTATATGATACTTTGGTCACCCATTATATACAGAGGAAGATTTACCTACTTACATTTTAATATGAAGAAGGGACTGAAGGGAACAGAGGATGTTGGCTAGGACCTAGTCCTGAAAGCACTAATCTACCTGTTTATCTAATGAAAAGTTGCTCATCTGTGGAGAGCACTGGGAGGTGCAGGTACTGCTGAAAAAGATGTTGGGATTCAGGAACACAAGAGAATTGATGCTAATGAAGATGACAGCTTGACTGTCTGGCTGCTGCATAAAAGCAGAGCACAACTGCTAAGATGTCCCAGGTTAAAGCCCTGTCTTATAAACTGTGTTGGACAAATACAAGACAGACTCTGCATATGATGTGATGTTAGCATCTCCAGAAAAAAAGTCTGAATAATTGAATCTAAAAGATCAGAAGAGAGATACTTTAAAGGAGTTATGACTTTGTGGATGACTTTGAAATGCAATCTGTTAGGACACATAGTTGCATAAATACTTCTAATCAAATAGAGTCTGTGAATCTCTTCCTTGATTTTTCTTAATTAACAAAGGAAAATTGAATGAGGATTTTAATAAACCCCAGACTGTCTCAGCTCTTTCCTTTATCCTAAAAAGGCGATCAAGGATAGATGGAGAAAGTCAAGCCCCCCTCAGTTCCTTTGCCTTCCCAGTATTATTTTCTTCATCGTATCTTATTTGGTTCCAAATGTTTGAGTATGGATATTTTCCTGGTGCCTTGTGTTATAGTTTTCATTCGTTCTGTCCTGCTGCTTCTCTTCTTATTATGCTTTTTACTTTTTTCCTTCCTTTTACCTTTTCCACTACAGAGATGCTTGTAGGCACTCCTGATCGCAAAAGCTATTTGTTTGCTAGCTGCACTTTGCAATAGAGGCAACAGTTAATTTTGTCAGAAGAATCTCTCTCTAGCAGCCAAGCATTACAGGCACGAGGCATTACCTGAGGCATTACTGGTCCTCAGACTCACTTGCTGTGAAACACACGAAGAAAACATGGCCTGAATCCTGAGACTATCAAATGACATTTTGGGTGGAGGGGCTACTGGGAAGACTATGCCTGAACGTATCTCCATGTATTTGCCTCTCAGTTAGGAACAAAATACTCAGTTCCTGTCAGATCTACCTTGAAGTGCTCATTACCAGGCAAAGGTAACGATGAAAATGATGTACAGTTATTCTAGAAAAATAAAAGATGATGTTCTTGATTACAAAATGGTAAACATAGTTTGAAATAAACAAAGCTAATCTTAAAAAAACCCCCACAATCTTGGATAATGCTTCCATGGGAGATAGTACATATCTCCTATAAGGTCTGTCCCCTCATCTTTTTCAAGGGTAGGTTAGCCTTAGTGAGTTAATTTAAATTATATTTATTTGTCTATAATTAGTATTTTCTTTCTTATCTCTTCTATTGCCCACACGTACAATTGAAGCATCATTTGAACTGGGGAGTCTTCTAACACTCCACCTGTTTTTATTAAAGCTGCACCCTCTTGGGGTCCTCTCTTTCTTCTGGACTGGGGTGCAATTGGAATATCTCCTGGCTTCCCTTATGTTTTCTCATGTTTTCTCATCAGACCTCCTATCCCCATCTCTCTCTCTCCCCACCCCCTCCCTCCCTCCCTTTCTCTCTTTTATACTAAGAACTTCATTTTAGTTTTTAGACCAAGTATGACTGTCATAATTCTTCCTTTCTCCCTTTACTTGGAGTAGCTGGATTACCAATTCCAATTCCTCCTTTGTTCCCGCTTTTTTTTTCTAAAAAGGAAAGGAAGGAAGGGAGGAAGGGAGGAAGGGAGGAAGGGAGGAAGGGAGGAAGGAAGGAAGGAAGGAAGGAAGGAAGGAAGGAAGGAAGGAAGGAAGGAAGGAAGGAAGGAAGGAAGGAAGGAAGGAAATCTCTGGAGTTTACATTACTGCGACTGTTTATCCCATTTTTTCTAATTCCATATTTGCTTACTATTACAATATTTTCAAGACTCTAGAAAAATAAAACCATCCCCTATTCTTTAGGAGTATTCATTTTACAGATATATTTGCATGCCCTGGAAATTCTGCATTTCTATATACTTTGCAAGGCTAACTCTAAACTGTGGAACTTGGAAATGTCTTTCAGAAATTGGACAAGACTTGGAAATCACTTGCTGATCTGGGTTCACATCCCACATGCATGTTGATTGCATATTAGAATGATGTGCCTACCTCTGCAACCCAGGGTCTTTCAGTATGCAGAGAACTATAGCATTCTTTGCTTGATTCTCTGCTTGATTCCCTGGCTGGAGGACTGGGGATTGCTGAGAGCATTTAGGCATAACCAGAGAAACTATGCTCGATTTATTCATAACAAAGATGACACCGTTACTGCTTTGTGTGCTTTTTCTAGATTTCCTAACCTTATTTGCACTTTTAGAGATCTACGCAAAATGGTCATTCTAGTCCAGTTGTTCTTTTCCATTCCCACTATACTTTCTCATTCTCTTTTAGGCTTTCTAAAATAACCTTCTTTCTGACAATAAAATCACTACACTGGTTTGTAGGACATGGGTTTTCAGGTGCCAACCAGGCCTAACACTACTGTTGAGTATATTGCAATTGCAGTATTGTTTATTTTGGATTTGTGGTTGTTTCTTCACTGAAAACTTCAAAAGGTCAGCTTTGTCCCAGTGAGAAATAGAGAAACTTTTGAAATCACAGTCTGGAAAAACTTTTTCTTGTCCATTTCTGTTTTTACGTAAAACTTCTTCCTCTCTTAAGGTTTTTGGGGCAACTAATCTGAGGTCAAAGACTCAAATAACCCGCTGACACAACTATTGCCAGCTGCCTCTTCTGCTAAGCCTACCAGATGTGAAGCTGAAACCACATGAGTGAAGATCCAAATGAAGCTTTAGACGCTAAGAGAACATTAGAAAACAAAAAGTCCCGTTGACGAATCTGGATTATACTCTGTTCACCTTGACTTCCTTTTCCTCAGAGGTGAGGTGATTAATCACAATAATTCAAGAAGCCCACCACAATGAGTGGAAAAGCCCAAAGTCTTTCATGATCACAGATGAAAAAATTGTACTTGAACAGCTAAAACAAGAAGTGAATGACAAAAAATGCGTACCAGATATACATGGCAAATCATCTGCTATGGCAATATATGTAAAACAAAATCATTATGATTTTATGTAGATTACATAGATACAGAATGAAATAAATAACTTTTATTGCACATGAAATGTATCTATGTAATATCAAAAGTAAAATTAAAAAAAGCACTAACAAGGACGTTTCTATCAGGGTGGGAACTTTACCTATTTTACTGAAGTTCAGCAATGAAGTTTTAAGAACAATTCAGACATCTTTAGGTGGGAACCTGTGCCTCATCTTAATCCAGGTATGAGTACGATTGTAAGATTTTGTCAGCATCTGAATAAGGGAAAACTATATTGGCTACCTGGACTATTTCTTCTAATCTTTTGCCCTTAGAAGTCCCTGACTCTTCTAATTTCTGCTTAGCCTAACTAAAACTAATATATCAAAGCTGCTTATAATTGTGACTCATACACTAAACTGCTGCTCATATTCATTACTTATTCTCTCTCTGATGGCTATCTTATATTATCTTACAGTAAGTACTATACCTAGGCATACTGAAAGAGTATTACTGCTGACTAAGAAAAGCAAAGATAGTCAGTCATACAAAAGGTGTATCTGGACTGCTGAGGTATGCATTCACTGCAGAATTAACTTTTCCATAATTTCAGAGAAGAAAACTAGCCCTTTCACTTCGGGGTGAGGTAGGGAGTCAGATGGAAATAAACAGTAGAAATCTGGAACCTGTCTAGGTTCCACAGGAGTATTTCGTATTTGTACTAAAAGTACATGGAGAAGAGTGAGTACCTTCACTCACCTTAGTCTTTACTGGTAAAACTTGCCTTCAGCAGTTCCAGGCCCCTGAGACCAGTGAGGAAGCCTGTTGCAAGGAATACTTACCCTCAGTGGAGGAGGATCACGTCACGGAACACTTAAACAAACTGGAGATACATGGGTCCATGGGACCTAATGGGATGCACCCATGAGAACTGAGGAAGCTGGCCAGTGTCATTGCAAGGCCATACTCGATTATCTTTGAAAGGTCTGAGGAACTACAGGCTGGCCAGCATCATCTCAGTCCCTGGGAAGGTGATAGAGGAAATCTTCGCGGAAGCCATTTCCAAACATATGAAGGACGAAAAGGAAATTGGGAGTAGTCAGCATGAATTTATGAATTTATATGCCTGACCACCCAATAGCCTTCTATGGTGAAGTGATTAGTTCTGTGGACAAGGGGAGAGTAGTTGACATTGTCACCAAGGCTTTCAACATTGTCTCCCATAACATTCTCACAAACTGATGAAGTACAGACTAGATAAGTGGACAGAGATGGACTGAAAGTTGCCTGAATCAGACAAGAAAAACAAACCCAAATACCAACGTATATAAGATGGTAAGATGGTTAAATGAAACCTCCATAATCCATGCCTTTAAACAAAGAAGCTATAGCTAAACTGTCAGGCTCAAAGGCTTTCAATCAGCGGCACAAAGTCCAGCTGGAGGCCAGTCACTAGTGGTGTACCCCAGGGGTCCATAGTGGGGAAATGCTGTTTAACATCTTCATGAGTGACCTGGGTCAGCAAGTTTGCAGATGATATAAAACTGGGAGGAGTGGCTGATACATCAGATGGGTGTACTACCATTCAGAGGGACCTGAACCGTAAAACAGGCAGAAAGGAATTTCATGAAGTCTGCAAAGGGAAGTGCAAAGTCCTTCACCTGAGGAGGGATAATCCCATGCAACACTACAGGCTCGGGGCCATCTGGATGGAAATCAGCTTTGCAGAAGACCAGGGGTCTGAATGGACACTAAGTTGACCAAAAGTCAGCAATGTGCCCTTGCAGCAAAGAAGGTCGACAACCTCCTGGGCTTCATTAAGAGGAGTCTTGCCAGCAGGTCGAGGGAAATAATCATTCCCCTCTGCTTAGCCCTGGTGAGACATATCTAGAGTGCTGGCTCCAGCTCTGAGCTCCCCAGTGCAAGAAAGACATGGACATACTGGAGCGAGTCCAGCAAATGGCCACAAAAATTAAAGTACTGGAGCATCTGTCACACAAAGCAAAACAGAGAGCTGGCACTGTTCAGCCTGAGGAAGAAAAGGCTCAGGGGGATCATGTCAATGTGTATAAATACCTGACTGGGAGAAGTAAAGAAGACAGAACCAGATCATTCTCAGTGGTGCCCAGTGACAAGACAAGAGACAATGGGCACAAACGTAAGTAAAGGAACTTCCCTCTAAACATTAGAAAAAATGTTTTCTGAGATTCAAATTAGAAAATGTTTACTGAGAGGGTGGTCAAATACAGGTTTCCCAGAGAGGTTTTAGAGTCTCTATCCTTAGAGACATTAAAAACCCAACTAGACATGGCCCTGGGGAACCTTTGAGAAGGGGGTTGGACTAGATAATCTCCAGAGGTTCCTTCCTATCTCAACTATTCCGTGATTCTGTGGTACAACAAAGATGTCAGTTTTAAACAGGACCCTGACTCTTGGTAGGACTTGTATAGGCACATATATGAGGCTTTGATCCCAGCTAGAAAAACAGTTACAATCTAAACCTTATGCAGTCTGAATTTTAAAAACAAGCTTTTCTCAGGAGGATTTTAGAATACAGTACAAGTAGTTTGTAAATTCTGGGAATGGATTAGCAAAATTGTGCAGGAATTCCAGAGAAACAATGGAACAGATAGTGCTTTATGATGTTGTCTCTGCTTCCTAATTTGTTGTTAGACACTGTCTAAGAACTGTTCAATACACGTTAGGAGACCTTCATCTTCTGTCTTCTTTTAGCCAACAATATCAGCTTTCAAAACTGTTGAAGCTGAGAGTCTTTCTTCATTTCCTAGAGTGTCCTTCCCCATTTCCCAGGACTTAGTAATCTTTACCAAAGTTCCACAGTATAGAAAGGCTTTTACTACTCATTTATATGACATATGTACTCCCCCCTCCTTTTTTTTTCTTTCCCTGTATGAATATATTTCCTTTATATATAAAGCATAATATATAATGTAGTCTCTTCCCCCTTTCCTTCCCTACACACACACAGAGCATAGTCTTGCTTCCTTTTTTTTGTGTTTGAAAGCCAAAAGTAATGTATTCATCTGAAGAGCTGGGTAACTTTCATGCTACATGCAAATCAGTTTAAAAAGTAACAAACCTCAGGAAAATGTGACAAAAACCTACAATAGCTCAAATTGTAGATCCGATACAAATCTCTCACTGTTCAGAAAATTGTGTTCATTGTCTTTTATTTTTAGAAAATTCATTACAAATACTTAAAAAGGAGATGTATTCTTTTGCATTGTGACATATTCAGGAATTCCATTTTTATCCTGTAACACTATTCATTTGGGAACATGCAGTGAACCAGCAGGACAAGGTTCATTTCAGAAACTTGGCGAAGTAGGATAGTGTCCTACTAATGACAAAGAAAAAAATAAAAATAAAAATTTTTAAAGAGGCATGCTTCCAGTTTTCTATTTACTTGTGTTCTTGTTTTTATAATACTGTAAAAGATGTAAATTTGAGATGAGTGCTGGCTAGAAAAAATAAAACTGAACATACAAATACTGCATTTTAATGCACAAAGCTTATTTCACATGTGGAAATATGCATGGAGTATGGACTTTCTCCTTGTTGGAAAACAAATGATAGGACATTAAAAGTTATGTATACAGCAGTTTGGAATGGTGGATTTGAATTTGCTCTCATTATAGCATTGAAAATGATGCAATTTCCCTGAGTTAATTCCAGTGTAATTTAAATATGGATTAAAATCCTGACAGGTCAAAGAACTGAAGCTAATCTGCCAGTGTCATTGCTATTAAGTAAAGATTTTACTGGGCATACAAAACAATTAGTTACTCTTGAAAATCTTTGTGTTCTTTTCTAAAAAAACCCAGACACTAGAAAATGCTAACCTTTCCATTTATTAGTTTCAAGAAAGACATGTTTGCTTCCTCCTCTTCTCTCAGAAAGTAGCATGAAGAATTTTGAATGAGAAATCAAGATAATCCAGTCTAAGAGTTCACTGTCCAAACATATACCCAGGAATGTAAATTACATGGTGAGCTTCTTTTGTCTTGTCTAATCATCCAAGTGACTAACCCTTGCAAATGTGACACTGCTTATAAGTATAGCTCTGTTCTAGCTAGCCTTTAAAAAATCAACACATATTTCTGTTCCTGTTATTGTGACCAGTAAATAGCAGTGGTAAGAATGAGGGATTTAACATCTTCAGGTCTTTTGAAATACGGGTAGCACTTGTTTAAAGAAATGTGTGTTTTTAAGTTTAATAAAGAAATATCTTTATCAATGTCATTAGGTTTCTGCGGGGAGAAAATCTGCAGGTGTATAGGAATGAAGCAACAAGCTTCTTCCATTTAATTTAGCTTGTTAAAATGATCAGCTATAACTTCTTCAGGACTATAACCTTTCAAAAATCTCAGACATTACTCTGTCCAAAATAAAGGGGCAGAGTAGAACCGGGACATTGGTAGGAACTTGCTTATTAAAACTGAAATAATTATTTAAAAAGTAGGTTAAACATTATCACTTATACCGAGTGCTGTGTTTTATCCAGTAAAACTAGATTAATCAATATTCACTGTGCAGGCTGTGTCTGTGAGCTTTATGTCACAATGTTACACCATTTGAGTTGCAAAATTGCAGAACTATACTATTTTTACAGTGGAGCAGACACAGAGTTCCATAACATGTTCACAAACTCAGGCAAACGGAAACAGCAGTGGGCTTTTTAAACAAAATCCAAGACAGTGGCAGAAACAGTTCAATTTTCATGACTTGCACTGTAGTTTAGTGGTAGCATCATTTTTTAAAGGCATGGTTTATGGAAGTCTCATTTAACCACCTTAGTATCTTAAATACTTTGGTAGCTGGGTTTGTTTTTCTTGTCTGATTCCTGAGGTGGATGTTCAGCCTGGACCCACTCCATCCAAGTTCCAACATTTCACTAAACCCAATTAGGAACCTAGATATCCTCCAGCTTTCTGCCTCATCCACCTCCTTCAGCAGCCAATGAAAAGACATGACATTTCTAGATAGTGATTCAAGTCTCCAGAGGTATTATTTATTACCGTAAGTTAGTCTGGGAAGGATCAGACCTTGTTGATTAAGCTACAGGAGAGGTGGTCCTTTGAAAATGGGCCACTGGTGAGCGACTAACAATATACTTATATAGCATATAATAACAACTACATAATTAGTCAGAAGTAGAAACATGATACAGTTCTGCAAAACATTTTGGGTTGGAAAAGAATAATATTTTGGCAAGAATCCCCTTAAGGTCAATGTATTCCATTCCACTGTAATTATACATTTGCAGTGATATTGCCTAAGCTCATGCCTAAGGACTTTTTAAGTAGTAGTACATGTTCAGTGACAGGGGAATTAATCTCACTTTGCTGAAAAATAAATACTCCAAGTTTAAGATATTCACCCTTCATAGACTATGGAGAGACATTTAGAGGTGACAAGACATCTCACCAGTCTTAAAAATTTATCTTTGCATGACACCAATTGCCTTTTGGAAATACAAGTTTCTCCCCAAGAAAGGAAGAATTTGCTGAAGACATCCTTGGACAATTAGCTTAGATGCAGACTACCAACTCTTAGATGTCTGTATGAAGTGAGATGCATCCAACAATAGCTGTTTGTACCCTAAGAGCTCATAACCTCAGGGCGGATTTAAAAGCATTTAGAAGATTTGGGCTTCTGATATCTTATTCCCACAAGTTCATAGCTTCTATTCATCATTGTAGTTTGTGAGTATCTTCTAGCAGTTGTGAAATGAATCACATTGGTCATGTGCTGACTGATCTTTCCCAAATCCTGGATTTTATTTTTAAACATTATTAAACTTTCACTTTTTTGTGTTTGTGTAGTACATTTCAGGAGTAATGATATTTGTCATTAGGTAGATTTTTTTACCCCATTAAAAATTGATGCATTAACGTTGGTGGCCCTTTTTTTGCATGCGAATAAGAAAGCATAATATATGTAGACATAAAATTGTGGGCTGTAATTGATAATCTAATAATCAGTTTATGAAGAGCAGTGCTGTACTCAAAATACAGGTCTTAGACTGTTCAGATTTTTACCAAGAGGTTGCACAGGAAATTAAGACAATACAGTGAAAAAATACCAGAAAGGATTTTTTAAAAAGATTTTGTTATTTCAATTTATTTTTCATCAAACCACCATGAAAAATTCAAAAGAATACTTTAGGTTTCTATTCTATGTTTCTGTAGTTGCACTTCAAAGATATATTTTACAGAATAGAGCTTTAATTCATTTATTAAAACTAACTCTGCCACCTACCCTTCAGTGTGGAGCAGGCTCTAGCTAATAATTTACTGTTGAGGTGGATTTTGTTTGTATGTATTTTTAAGTGGCTGTCACATTTCTGTATACCTAAGTCATTCACAGTTCATCCTAGTGAGAAGAGAGGAGGAAAAGTGCAGCCGAATTCCCTCTGCAAACTGCTGAGGGGGCTGCTGAGAGAACCTGTTGCTGTAGAGCAGAAGCAGCAGCCTGTGGCTGAGATGAAGTTTGAGGGTCTGTGTGATGGGCAGAGTTTGGATGCCATGATAAGAGAATGAAATCCTCATTCTGATGAAAAAAACAACAAAAGTGCCATTTATTTGGGGTTAAAATTACTCCTTGGGAATGTCTGTTGACAAGCAGAAGGCTTCTGTCTCAATTAATGTTTTTTTGACTGCATTTGTTTACCAAAGGAATTTATTGAATCAGATTCACTGTGTCTCGAGACCTTTCAGACCAATGCTTAGTTTGTTTCCTATTTTGAACATAAAGTACACCAGGTGCATGCAACAATCTGCTTTATAACAGCAACAACAAAAACCCTCCTGGGTTTTCTGATCCCAGACTAATGTGGGAATTTGGAAACAAATAAAAGAAAAAGAATGTGGGTTTTTTTTCCAACAAACTGAATTGATACCCTTAAAAGTAGGAAAAAAAATCAAACTACTGCTAAACAATGGAACATTAGCTATATATCAGAAGCTTCATTAAGAACCAAAAATGAAGTGGCTTGTCAATAAATATTAGCAATATCCTGATAAGAGTGATAATGAATTAATACAGTATTTAATTAATATGGAATTTGAGTTAGCAGATAGAAGCATATATAGATAAGTGTTGAAGATCAGTAAACCAAATAATTTATTTTAATAAATGTCCAGGAGTCTCATAAAAGTTCAGGAAGCTGGTAGAGTCTTTGACTATCTGCTTGGCTATGGCATATTAATAAACAAACATAGGATCCTTCTGTTTCAAATCTGAAGAGAAGAAATTCACATGAGTGTTGGCAGTGGCTCCTGCTGATTCTTTTGACACTACAGCATTTAGAGTTAAGCCAACCTCCCTGCTGCTTTGCAATGCAAACTGAATGGGAAAATTAAGGGTAAATTACCACCAGCACGCATGATATTGTAGGCAGTCTCAAAATCTGCTCCTGGATGCAAGATCAAAGCATTTTACTTTCAGCAGATGTAACAGGAGGCCATTATGAACACTTGTCTAATGAACCATGTCCAGCTCCATGAACCATATCCAATTGTGCGGGTTTTGAAAATACTGTGCAGAAGAGTCTGCTGCAAAGATATGTTCAAGATGGGGTTTTTCTCCTAGTAATACTCCTTTTTATTTCTGGAATCCTTACCAGCCCAAACCTTGCTGAATTACTCCAACAAACTGTGTAAAGATTGCCAGATCTGACTGTGGGATTACACTACGACACAGGCACTGCTACTCTGGTAGAGGACTTTATCTGAAATGCTGTGTTTCTGCTTCCCACTCCTCCCCAGGGAATGGCACCTTCAATTTATCAAAACCACAGTGGGAACGTGGAATCCCCTGGCTCGTCCCTAGATCGTCTTTTGCTGAACATTTTTGTTGTAATGATATGGAACTACTTCCTTGCAATACTCTGTTTCTACGGTAGGCACTTGTTAAAACTGCCCTTCTCTACAAAGCAGATAAAATAGTTTTGAAATGTGCAGCTGTGCTTTCACAGAAAGCCTTTACACAGGTAACACATGCAAGACTGCACGGTGTGGATTGTGCTGCTTTCTGAGGCTGTATTGGACATTTTTGGTTTTTTACCCTAGCAGGGGGGACTGTTAATCAGTTTTTCTTCCCTAAGAAATATGATCAAAGTTCAGAGTTAATTTCTCCAAACAGTTGAATGGGTGAGGCTAGTTGTTCTGAAAGGGGCCCACATTTGCTCTCCTTGTACCAATTTCAGGTTCACTGCACACTGACAGGCCCAAATCTGCATGAGAATGTGGCCTTGGCAGCTTGCCCCAGCCCATCAGGGCTATGCCGCAGTGGCATCCTTTCCGCTCTGCAACCGGGGCATTGTTCTGGGCTGGAAAATCCCTCCCTCCTGCTGAGGAGCGGCTCCACAGCAGCCCATGAATATCGTTCCACCAGCCAAGCTCCCTCTTCAAATGACATCCTGCGCCTCCGCACTTTCTGAAGGTCTGCGATCCCCAGGAGGTGCATCTGCCTACCCGTGGCAACTGCTTCAGGCTAAGTGTCACTCTTGGCAAGGCCAGTTGGCTCCATGTGGCCCCATACCCGTCATATATCTACTGTCAAATGCTGGTTCGGCTACGAGTCAAACTGGAAATGGGACTGTATTAAAGTTTCATATTTCTCCACTGCAGTGCCATAGACTTTCAGAAGACACTGACTGTTGAACGTGGAGCTGCGCAATGCATCATCTTCTCCTCTGTGATAATAAAACTCTGTTTTTAGTCTAGTAAATGTTGGTTTCTTGCAGTGAAGTCTGAGGCCCTACAACTGCAACCTGTTGAACTCTTGACAGATTTGAGTGTAAAGAGAGACAGACAATTTCATCACACATTGACTGATTTCAAGATAACATTGCCATTTTTTATACATTTGTCATGTGACAGATTTCATATGAATAAAATTGAGAGTATTATTTCACTATTTTATTACAGTTCTGTTGTTAGTTTCACTCTAAGCCTCTGATTTGTAGTTCAGACATAGACCTTTATTTAGTCCTGCAAAAGAGGTCATTGTTTCTGTGAAGAGACCCTGTTTCTTAAGTAGGAAACCATATGAGCCCTATGGATCCTACAGGAACTGTAAAAAAGGCCTTTATGAATTTTGAAGTCAAATAAATGTTTCTGGTGGGGTGGTTTTTTTGTTTGTTTGCTTGTTTTTTTAACAGTTACCTAAGATTTGGGAAATTCTGGTAAATTATCCAGAATGAGCATATTTTTAAAATACTCTGGTATTGTGTGAAGGATTAGAAAGACAACAAGGAGCAATTATTCAGGCGTCATCAGGTGGTGAGAATAAGAAGAGGAAAGGGAGTAACGGGTATTTTTAAGTTTGGGGTTCTTTGAGAATTATTCTTTTAGGACCTAGACAAATCTGTAGTGCTAGAATATATTATGTATATGTATATATGCGTGTATTCGTGCATGTGTTTCTGTATATGTGTGCATATGTATGTATATGTACATCTGTGTCAGTGTACAATATTTAGTATGCTTTTTCTTTTATAGTTCAAATATGGATGCATAACATGAATGTATAACGCAGTCCGTTATGGTCCATGTTCATATGCATAAAAAGTGTAGGTTTTTGCTTGGTAATTTTCTTTATGAATTAAATGATTTTTTTTTTAGGAAAAAAAAGCTGTAAGGAGACATTTAATTTTATTTTAAATTTCATTTATTTCAGTCTTAAAAGGATTACAAATGCCCAGATATCAAATGTTCTCAAATAAAACTATGTGGGGAATTTGTTATTGATCAAGAATCGCTTGCAGAAATAATAGGTTTTCATTTTGAAAAGTAATAAAATGCATCTCTTTCTTGCAAGGTGAAGATTGAGCAGGACATAAAGGGTGATATTGACATGAAAATCCTTTTGTCCGCTCTGACCTTTCTGTAGAAAAAATTACATGACCCCTTAGTATTAGGTGCTTTCTTTTCCATATTTGCATTCAGAATTTGGAACAGAGAATTGACTTTTTGCTCATTCCCAAGACACTTTTTTAAAAAACTGAAATGCCTAATTATTTGCATGGGAAAGATGGTTTTAGAGAATGTATAAAGTGATGAATATTTAGAAAATATTCTTTATAGCTTTATAGCTATATAATGTCTTGGTTGCCATCCAGACATTTTTTAATGTTAGCATCTTAAATTAAACAGCTCTCTATTAAATTTAACATAAGCCTGTGCCAGAACTTTTAACTTGGATGTCCTTCACTTCTGGAGCTTCAGGAGGCCAAATTTTAATTTCCATATCCAAATGTGATATGACACAATGAATCTGCCTGTGCAGAACTTTTGATTTCTGTTTGATACTGGCGATGCTCCATGAGTCTGTGTGTTAAGACTGTAAAATGCATTTTGTATGTGGGACCAGTGTCTCTCTCTATCGTCTTTTTACCTCCTTTTTTGGAGTGTTTTCCATGCTGCAATTTCAAAGGAGGGTGATCCAAGGTGACATCAGAGGGTTGTTAAATCTTGATGATCCTCTTTTCAGGTGGAAGCCCCTTTGGACAAAATGTCGCTTCTGTTTAGGACAAAGCAGTTTGTCAAGTCATAACTCCAGGGAGTTGGTAACTAAGCAACAGATCAACTGTTGGAAAACTTTGATCTCCTAATGATGCTCGTTTGGGAACCTTCTGACAGGGAATTCTCTGAGGGCTGGTAAGTTTAGAAGGAAGAATCTAGCATCAGAAATCTTAAAATAAAGTCTGGCAGGAGAGACAAGGGGAGGGGGGGGGGTTGTGAGGGTGTTTGGGGTTTTGTTTTTTTTTTTTGGTTGGGGTTTTTGTTTGTTTGGGTTTTTTGTTGATTTTTTTGTTTTATTGTTTTTGGTTTTATTTTATGTTAAAGGTAACCTTTTCAATTGTATGCCCAGGTAAGGAAGAAACAAACTATTTGGAGACACTTTAGATAGACACCACTTTTCAAAAGAAGCCCATATGTAGAATCATGAATCCCTGGAGGAGTCTGACCTATGCCCTATAGTCATAATTCTTGAAGACTTGGAAGAAACTGAGATATTGAGTACATTTCTTGCTTTTTTTTTGCTTTCTATCAGCTCAAATTCAGCTGCCTCAATATAGACAATTAGTGCCATTTGAGACGTGCTGGTTTATGAGAGACATCTACATGGGACCGGCATGTATGACACAGGACCTAAAGGGCACTATTGTGCTCCCCTTTTTCTGGAACAGCAACTGGACACCTCACAGGATGTGCAAGGATGTTTCAAATAGCACTAAACACTTATTTAGACAATTGAATCCTGCCCTATATTTCATGGTCTTGTTCAAGTCAAATGTGATAAGCTTTAGCTGCACAAAACTTGTGACTCTATCTGCCTCTACTACTGTACAAACTCTTTTCCACCTCCTTGAGGAGATTACCTGTACAACATTGTTCCTCAAAGGGATGGATCTCAGTGGAAACCCATGTTTAAGTTTTGGCTCTGACTCAGGACACCAGGGTACCTGGGTCTTGGTGTCCCGCTTCCACAAAAGAGGAAAGAACCCAGGCAGTGTGCCAAATAAGCCACTAATGAAGCTTAGAGCTATGAAATATAGATATTACACACAGCTCTAATTCAGTCTAACCACAATATTAATTTAAACCCAATGCAGGTATATATGTATCAGCTTTTTGAGTAATTAAGCCTATTTTTCTTTGGTATGGAATTATATGGCAAATATATATATATATTCTACAGTTTGGGGGATCAGGCTAAAGCCTGATGTGTTTATTTTTCCATCATGAATGTCCAAGCTACTTTTTTATCCTTTATTTTTTTTTATTTTGTATTTATTATATTTATTATATTTATTTTCTCTAAAATATAACTCACTGTTCATTGCTTGACAGTAAGCAGTGAACAAAATCATCACATAAGATTTTAGATATGCAGTATAAAATTTTCTCATACTTTTACATAATTTTTTACTAGGGATGAGACATACCTAAATAACGGAATTAAAAATAAAAAAATAAATTTGAAAGAGGAGAATATGGTAGATGGGAATGGATCGACCTACACAAAAATATATTCTCAAAACACAGCTTTACAAGGATATGAAATAATTCAAGCTTCTGTATAGAACAGAAAGATGAAAACTGAGTGTTGAAAATTCCAAGTAATAATGTTTGTCCGCAAATTTATCTTGTTGTTTTTTCCAGAAATGTCAGTGCTCTAATGGACATATCGACTCTCTCTACAAACTCCTCCTTGCCTGTACCCTTAGGCTGTCACAACTGTAACAGCTGTAATATATTAATCTTGTAAATTGAAGATAATTTCAATATCTTATGAAGAGCTATGAAAGCTAGAGAGAGAAATTTTGGAAATACAGGACTAAAGGATGTTTTATGACTGCAAGAATAATTAATTTCTAAGACCTAAAGAGTCTTGAAAGATCAGGAGAGTTCCTAGTCTCATTCACTGAAGGCTTCAGAAAACATGCTTTAAAATACATAAGAAGGGTGCATTCTAAGCAACACTAGATATACGCCTGTGTGTAAGGTAATTCAAATAGCCAATCTTCAAAACAGTAAGTTCTATAGCATGACCTCTAGCTTATACAGAAAGTAAATAAAGGATTGTGTTACCACATATGAAATAGCTTATATGAATATGAGACTGCTTGTACATTTCTAATATAGACTAATATTACTAAGTTTATCAAGGAATATTTTGCTACATGGATATCGTCAGAAGCTGGTATAGCTTATCATTTGGTATAGAATGAAATGCATAGTAATTTATACTTATATTTATAGATAAAAAACCTGAAAAGTCTATTAGGGAAATGAGTCTCATTTTTAGTACAATACCAGGTGGAGAACTTTACTGAATAAATTTTGAACCATGTCTATAACTTGAGAATAGAATATTTTTATTAAGTTATGCAGTCCTGATTTAAAATGATAGGGACTCCATCACATCTTTTGATAGACTATGCCAGAATTTAATCATCTTCCAGGTGGAAAAATACAACTCAGTCTGATTGTGTGCAGGTATGAAAGTCTGATCTCATTGTGCCTTTTTATTTTACATGAGAGAACTCTCTCTTACCATAAAACCTCTTTTGAGGCAAACCTTTTTGAGGGGCAAATAGAGTAGATTGATTGATTTGTTTAATTTTTACCCTTGAAGTCATGTTTTATTTGAGTTTCATATTTTTTGCCAAGTTCTGTTGAGTTTCGTGTCATATTTGTTCTGAATTTATTCATAATTTCTACTTTTTGTTCTAATTTCTCTGTGTCTGTTTTGAAATGAATCTTCAAATTGTTCAAACCTACAGCAGCTGCGCAAATGTTTCTAATAATATTCTCACTAATTTCATTTACAGAAGTAAATGAAAGAAGTACACTGCCTAACTATGGAAGGTCACATTTGCTTTGTAGTAAAAGCTTTGGTTTGAAAGTCGCTTGACTATAGGCAATGGATACCCTCTAAAGTAGGATTTCCTTTTCTGCTTTCAGATATATGACACTGGTTGCACAAGAGCCTATTGTTCACAAAGCCTAAGGAATTCTGTTTGGTCTATCAAAATGATCCAAATTCATCATTACTTATCACTCCTTTCTCCTGTCATACATGCTGAGCAACAATATAGCCTATTATTCATCACTAAAGAGTAATGTGCAATTTGACAAGAGAGGGATAACTGAAAAGTCACTTCAGGAAGTGATATTTCCAAACCCTTCCTACTGATCTTGTAGAATATAAATATCTTTGGTAGATGATCAGATGATCAGGTAATCAGAAAGTGTAGATTAAATACGGAAAGATAGATTGTATTTCTTCTTAAATGAGTACAATGCAAGGAGGTCATACGAGATTGTTCTCTTTGCTCCTCGAGGAACAGAGGCATCATGTAGGAAGCAAAGAACACAGTGAGCCTTGGCTCCATTGCATTATGTATTAATAAATGTCTTTGGGAAAAACAGAATAATCGGCAGTGAACAAAGGCTGCTTGGCTCTGTATGACTGAGTTGCTCCAGGAAATGTTTCTGTCTCAGGTCAGTCTCAGACAGCTCTAGCTGGTACAGTGTAACCTTGCTAATTTATTAGCTTTTCTGTTCAGAATTGACTAAACTGTAAAATACAGTAAAACAGCCTAATCTCAACTGTGGCATTCTGCTCTAATATTGATGTTTGCTTGATGAAATAATACATGTGTAAAAACAAGAGAGCATCCTGGCCCAGAAAATACAAGAGAGGGAGAAAGAAGAGATGACAAATATTTTTTAAAAATTAGGAATGGAAAGTTTAGTCGGTAGAGATACCCAAGCTATTCTATTTTATGATCTCAGATACCTCAGCCTGGAAGTCCTTCATGAATCTGTTGTGTCTTGAAAGGTCTGCAAACTGTATGTGAAAGAGGAGCGATCATGGAAAACGAAGGCCAAAAAGTGGTCTTCCACAAGGAAAGTAGTTTTAAGATTCCTTTTTCTGTGGCTTTTAAAGATAGATGGGGTCTTTCTGTGTGTATAAGTTCCAAACAGACACGCTAGTTCACCTTGCTGATGGTAGTACTGTGAAGTGGTTGCCCGTGAAAACAGAGGAGGTCACCAGCAGGAGACAAATTTAGGTGACTGAATATTAATAAAGCCATATATGACCCCAAAGTGCTGCAGAGGGTTTCAGTTTTGTATCTCTGATGTACTGATACCATCAGTAATGGCTCATCCAACACCAGTCTGTTGGAAACAGAAACTGTTTCTGTTGGAAACGGAAACAGAAAAGGAAGAACACCCAGGACCAAAAGCAGACCTGCAAAGACACATTAATCCTCTCAGCGAGGCAGCCCAATGCATCAGTGGATTTCCAGCTGTGACACAAGAGGAATGACCAAGGGTCTGTTGTACAGCTGTTTCACTCTTTCACCGTGAGTAGCATAACTCCAATTTATTTGGATGTTTAGCAATGCTGCCCTGTGGGATTTTTAATGGTTTGTTTCCCAATAGTTCTCCAGCTGTGACAGAGACTGCTAACTAAATCTTGCACAGGTCCAGAGTATGCTTGAAATACCTTTTTTTTCTGCTTTAAGAAAGATATTAAAATTCTCCATGAATACAGAGTTCCACAACTGCATCGTATTCTCAGCTACATTTTGGTTACAGAAGATGCTCTTGCTTTCTAGGTCTTGCTGAATTTGGACTAAACACTGCTTACATCTTCAGCAGCATGCTGCTTTTTCATTGTTCTCTTTGTTTACTTTATTGTTACATTTGCTTGTTTTGCTGAAGAACTGCTCTGCATTACTGTTGTATACTGTAACTCTTCCTTGCTTTATTGCTAACCCCAGCACTACATATAAAGGACTACTGCACAATGAATAATTAATCTGACAAATTTAGCCTCTTCAGATAGATTTCCATTAATGCCTTTGTTTCACAAAAGTATATTTGGAATGTGACTGAATTTTACTCTGTATTAATCATGCATCTATGTGACTATTTGCTATTTGTAATCAGAACATGTTGGTTACTTGTGAGAGCCTAGCTAAGTTATGTGTTATTGTTTCTGTTCTGCATTTGGCTGTATGCACAAAACCTGGCAGCCAACTGCTTGTGTGTGCGTGTGTAGAGCCAAATTTCTGTGCTGGCAAAATTCCACAGCTGCACCACCAGAGAATTAGGCCCTTCACATTCAGTTTCTGTGACTCTTTGTACGGAGTTTAACATTTACTCTCCATTAATGTTTATGCCAGATCAGCGGGAGTGGAAAGAGATACAAGCGGAGCCAAATACATTTGTCTAAAAATTTGGTTAAGTAGTCACAGACAATTGCTTGAAATAATAAACCTGCGTACCATTTGTCATCAGTGATCATTAGTAGTATTAATATTAGAATCGTTATTCTTTCTTGTGTCCAGGATTTGTTACGTAGTGAGGCCTCTTAACTTTTATCAAAACGCTAATGTGTGAAGTGGTGTTTAAAATCTGTACTTTTGCTTTTAAAGCTGGCATTCTCTTAAAGATAATGACTGACTATGGATATGTACTTGAGTTCAACAATAACTGTTAAAGCTTTCAGAGAGCTCTAGAGCTGAACTGATTTTCTTTTAATAATGACACCTAACATTTTACATTGTTTTTTTCATATTCAGCAGTCCTGATTACACTAATTCCTCCATAAAAAACAATCTTGCCCAATGGATCAATCATTATCCCTACCTTTGAGGTAAGAATAGAAAGAAATCTTCAGGCGAAGCTTTTCATTTTGGCTGCCTCAATTTGGAGTTTGTTTCATAAAACCTGGGTGTCTTTATGGGGTGTTGAACCATTTGTTCATCCCCAAATGAAAGCTCTCCATACATGCAAGGTCTTCTGCGTTTTGTGGCTCTGAAGTGATGGATATGAGTCAGCTGGAAAAGCTGATTTGGGGCACCTGCCCTTAGGATCATCAAAAGAGAACAATACCTAGGTGTTTATAATTCCCACTTCTGGGCTCAGCTTTAGCTTCAATGTGCCTGTCACATAATGCGATCTATTTGATTTTTATGCAATGATTGTTCTGTTGAGTATAAAACAAAATCACATAATGTATGTATATATCAAAGAAATTTCAAACATTGTATAGTATTTCTAAATTTAGACATGACATGGCAGGTGGTCACTCTGTCCATTGCATTGCTCTGTTTTATGCACATGCCTTCTTATAATTTCAGTGACTATATGTTCAAATATATATGAGACTATGTTCAAATATCTCATCAATGGCAATAACATATGTGCTAATATGTTTAGAAAGAAAAAAAAGGTTGACCAAGATTTTAAAAAGTGACTAGTGGTTTCAGATATGTAGTTGGAGGAGCTTGGTTCTCACTGGGCGAAAGCTTAGCATTTCCTGAAGATTTTATGAAGTTCCTTTAACTGAATCCCCAGAAGAAAACCAGCTCTCTTCTCCACAACTGCTTGCCATTTTAGAAAACTATGGTATTGAGCTATACTTTTTATCTACTATATCTATATACCTGTCTGGGACATACAGATACCGTCCCAATCGCCTTTGACTGACTGACTGCTCTGACATAGCCACAGTAAGAAGATCTCTTTGGCCTACCAATATGAGGACTGATAAATACATTTAATAAGCTGTAATTGTGTCAGGTTTTATGTTGTTTGCATTACTCCATATGTAATGCCTTGCTTGAGGCAAGACACACACATTTGCTGAGGTCTTCTCTTATTTCTGTAGGGAATAAGTCCACCCTGGGCCCCAGGGTAGGAAATGAAGGGTCTGGCACTAGTTGAATATCTCTAATGTAACCTGAGCAGCTGGAAGCACTGACCTGTGTTCAAGCAAGCAGATTTTCCAGCTGCAATACTCTTAGGGCAGATATTAGAGTGATTTACATGAATTTTCTTAATAGAGATGTGCAGATGATTAAGTTCTAATATAAGAAGTGTCTGTTGCAAGTGTACAGTGTACATTTTTTCATATAGAATTTGTTGTTTTCAGTTTTCATTAACCGAATTGTTAGTTTAAACAACATTCCTTGTTTATTGCTTAATATTGGTATATATAAATAAGTTTTTCACTGTGGTAGCATAATCTCAGATTCTGTATACACCTCAAGGAGTGTGCATATTTTCTCACAGAATATGAAGTCATATTAGCCTAGAAATACAGGAGTAAAGAACTGGCTAACATCATACACGTTCACCTCAAGAAAAGTGCAGAGACAGCTTCTTCAGATCTTCACTAACACTGAACCTGGAAGCAGTAGAAGCATGTTAATGTGGTGATACGTGTGCTCATTAGACTCAGTGCCAAAAGGGCAGGACTATCTTGCCTTGTGGACCAAGTAAGTATCTTGTCATGGCTCTGTCCCACCCCGTATGCACTCCTGCCAGGCAGAAGCTGCGGCAGTGAACATCCCTTGCAGCCCAACTTCAGCACAATGGTCCGTTGCATGGTGCTGACATGCCCCAAAACAGTGATGTCTCCATCAGGCTATGGTTGTATCCCTTCCTTGCTTCCTATCACAAGCTTCCAGAGGAATTCTGCCTGAATTTCTCTCAGTAAAACGATGATCAGAACAACTATCAATAAGGCAGGCAACAACCAAACACAAAATGTAAAGAGTACAGGAAAATTACCCTCATTAGCACTGAAGAGGAACGTGAATGGCTGCATCTTGGAAAGCAAAGGAATCAGCTGTCTTGCCACCGCAGATAAATAAGGGTTATCACACCCTCAAGACAGTCAGGGTGCTTGCTCCTTTGATGGCTTCAAATTGAGAAATCAGCAGAAAAATCCTGACCATGACTCTGCTAATACAAGTGTATCAGTATTTTATATCCAGCTTTCCTCCATTTTCACATGTCCTTCTGGTGCTTAAATGTGAATTGAACCATGCTCGAAGATGTGCAACAGAGAAAAAGTAATATTTTCAGCTGTAACCACTTATTCACATGTGAAGCCTGACAATGTTTTGCTAACACTCACAAATAACGCAGTTATCTCCCCAACTTGGCTTGTAGCACACTCAAAACCTAGTAGGGCTTTCTGTCTTTAAAGCATTATCTCCCTCCTGCAATCCTCAGCACACTTTAACCAGTTCTTGTGGTATTTACCCTATTTTATGGGAAAACTTGTGCTATAAATAAAAACAATTTTCCCCAAAATGAATATGGTCTTATACATAAAGTTTTGCTTGGTTTTGTTGTTGTTGTTGTTGTTGTTGTTGTTGTTGTTTTTTAATTTGGAAGTAATGTTGGAAAACTATTTATGTCTCCATTTCAGGATGATATCTGGTAACTGTATTATGTATTTTTGCTAAGAGATGTCTTGTCCCTTTGGTCAGCCTTTCCTTCCAAGCCTACAGTTCAGTTTCTGTAGCAAAAATATTCCCCTATTCGTATTAATGGTGTCTTAGAATTGGTCAGCAACTTCTTTTGGGATACCTTATGTGTTTGGAGAAAAGATATTTGTTGACGCCCAACTAACAGGTTCTTTCAGTGGGACAACAATATCCAGAACAAAAATTTGGCCCAAATTGCCCTCAAGGCACTCACTAATCTTGTCTGAACAGGTAAAGCGTGGGCACTGTAACAAAAAAGGAAGGTGCTCTTACATCTTGTTGTTGCATCCTGCTGTATCTGAGGTGCAATCTCCACCTGAAGCTTCTGTGCAGTTGGGATTTTCATAGCATCTCTTTCCTTTGTGGAATCTCTGAGAGGCTTTGCTTATAATTGCTGCTTTCCCCCCTCTGTTGGTGCATTAATCATGTCTTTCTCTTCTTTGGTAGCCTAGGAACAGAATAGCTTTGAGAACCCTACATGGCTGGTTTGGGTTTTTTTGTTTTTGAGTCAGGCAGCTAGAGACCTTCGCATGCATTAACACATGCATATTGTGTGGATGTAAGCCTCATATCATTAGGAGACCAAGCTACAAAGCGCATGTCCATAGGAATTTAACACAGACAAGATCTCTACTTGCTTGGATGATTAGGGACATTAACAAACTCTCTACTGAAACATAAGTCTTCAAAACATGATCATAAGGGAAAATCATCAGTGTTTTTTCCTACACTACACAAGAAGTAACACTTTCTGAGGCTTTTACTCTCAGCTCAGAGGAACTAGAGAAAATTTGTATGTGTATTTCTGTTTTATTAAGCTTCCTTTCTGTTGACAGAAGGTATGGATACTAAGTCAAATAATAGCAGTAATCACAGTAATTCAATGGTTCACTGGTCTGGTAGACCAGTCTGTAGGTGGCTTGAGATGCTGCTAAGGTTTTACAACAAGGCATCAGTTTCATGAAGCTGTTTAAACATTACTGCTTTGTACTTACTGTAGATAAATATGAATTCTTTATGGAGGAAGATGCTGACAAGAATTAAGGATTCCATGGAAGTGACAAAAAGCACTTGATATTTTTTTTCCTAACTTCTGACCTATATGCTTTGAAGGTCCAAATAGTTGGGAGTACATATTCAGTTGTCCAATTAAAATTATGTATTTATTGGTATAAAACATTGAAATTCTAAGTGGACCAATTTAAAAACATACAAGCAAATGCCTAAGGCTTCTTACTAAACAGGTCCTATTATTTATAGGAACCTGCAATGCTCCATAGGTTACTAAAAACTCTTAGAGAGGTCTGGAACTTCAGAAATGGCAACTGCAGACTGGCGCTGGTTTTACTATCCTAATTAGCAGATGGTTAGAAAGATGGCTTTTAAAACAGTAACAGAATGCAAATGTTTAGTTACGTATTACCTTAGGTTCTTCACAGTCATAAAAAATGGTCTTTCTGCAAATTAACTTATTCCTTTTCATTTTTTAGGGTTGCTATGCTGGAGTTGGTCTGTGAATTCTGTGGTATATATTCAAATATGAAATTATAGATGTTGCTTTATTTAAAGTATTCCCTGGCAACTTGAAAAAAAAATCAACATTTTTTTAAATAATAGGCTAGCAAGAAAATGAGAGTTTTGCCCAGTGAATAAGGTACTTGTACTCAGAGAAGTGGTTAGATTCTTGTTCTTCATTTTTGTTTCCCACATAGCAGTATAACACTAATTTGAAGCTGATAATTTCAAGGTCTTTTTGGAGTTTGGTCATACAAGTAATACACCTCTGAAAGCATGTACATTGGCAGTCAAAGCATGTCGAAAGGCTTCAGACTCCAGGAATGTTGCCAAGGATTTGTCATATCAAACGTAGTGCAAACTGCAACACTGCAAGACACTGCAAACTGCAACAGGCACTGCAAGGAAGCCTTCGCAGTAGTTTATAAATAAAGGTTTTGATTTGTTTATTTTAATTGCTTTTTTGTTGGTTGCTAACATACTGCAAATCCATATATAAGAAGCATATGACAGAGCGTGGCACCATCAGTTTTTATTTCCTCTTCGTGTGGGATGCTCTTACCACTGCCATTCATGCACTCTATTAAGAGGAGAGGAGAGGAGAGGAGATCAAGTATTTTGTTCATCCTGCATGTCTGCTTACTATTTTTTCTGCTTGTATGAAGGGGCAGAAGTATGCTGCAGCCTACTTTTCCCCCTCATTTGGAATTCTTTGGTTTCTATGGAAACCATGCATTCTATTGTTGTAGTTGTAAATTGGGGGATGGTAGTGCTCCAGCATTTCATAAAAAGCAGTAGCACAAGTTCTCTGCGGTTATGTGGAAAAACTGGTTTGCTCCATGATGCGTCTATATGAAAGTGTATTCTGAACCATAATCAGAAGTCGTTTACTGACCTTGGTATTCAACACCAAATTACATATTTTATTAAAATGTCTATTATCTCTACTTAAGATTACCTAACACGTGAAGTCTTCAAATACATATTTGCAGTATTTACACCTGCCAGCATTTAATGACCCAAAAATTCGTGTCCATGATTCATCAAACCCATTGATCTATATTTGTCAGTTGCATTATTCGTGCAGTATATAGTTGCTCTGCAGAAGTGTAATTGACATTTCTCAAGGATTTGGGGATTTCTGGCCTGGGCTTTTAGACATTCATAAAAGCTGGAGACTAATATTAAAAACAGTAGGTTGGTAAATCAGTGCTAAATTGATAGCTATGACTGAATGCACCCAAGATAACATATCGATTACTCATAATGCTGTAAATGAGGATGATTTAAACAAAGAATTTCTTAATCATTTCTCTAAATTACTTCTCTCTGTAAAAAACAGACAGTCCTAATGGGAAATAACTCCCTATTCCAATTCTCAAAGTGTTTATTCAGAATTTCTGGAAGCAATTTCTCAATTATTTTTAAAATCTCTTTTAAAACTCTTAAAAAGGAAAAAAAGAAGTAATAGGACCTTAAACTGTGGATCGTGTTTTATTTCCATTTTTGCATCAACCTTGCCTCATTCATTTAAAAACTGACAATATACAACTCATTTCTATTTACTGGACAAATACTGCAAAGATGCCATTATTGTCCAACTGAAAGTTAGCCTTGGCACTCTTCTCTCCCCCTGCCACATACACATAATGAGTTTGGTGTAAAAATCACAAGCCACTTTGAGAAACTAACGTATCCTAGTTTCTTTCCAGATACTTTTTGGTTTTATCTTCTTTATGTTTTAAATTTTTTTCAATACAACATGAACATTTATTAAAAATTAACTTTTAGAAAATAAAAATGAAAATGGGAATTTCAGTGAACAAATTGATTAAAAACTAACTCTTTTTAAAGTGTAATTATAAACAGAGAGCCATAATCAAATACTTGCATTTTAATAGCTCCCTCAGGGAATGATTCATGACCCTGTGCTCTAACTTTTTTATGCAAAAAGTAAGAAAAGAGTATCGAATTACTGCCAATACAGGTGCAACCAATACAAGCACGGGAGAAGATGTCAGTAGTTGTGATCTAGATCAGTTTGTTACCCTGATAAAAACCACACATTTTATTAATATATAAGGTCCTATATGTAGCAACAAAAGATGAAGTCCGTGCTTCTTCAAGAAGCAGAACTTTATTCTGGGAAAAAGTAACTGAAAAAGTGATGGGTACTGTAATGGGACCAAAAGGACTAATATAATCCTGATGTATATAACAATTGAGAATAGGAGAAGACAGAGACTATATTCCTTCTGATCTTGATAATGGCATAAATACTTCTGGAATTCTGTGTTCCTGACTTATATTGGTAAGGGAAACATATGAAAAAATTGGATAAAATTTAGAAAAGCACCATGAAATGTATCTAACTAGAAAGCCAGAAGACCTATTTTTTAAAAATTATTTATTTTATCAAGCAAAAAATGCCAAAGAATAATTTTGGTAAAATAACAAAGGCTAATCCTAGTTTATATATATTTATAAGGAAAAACAACAATTTAACAAGATCCGGTGAGCTGGAAACAGAAGCTAGATGCATTCAGTAACAAGAAGCAAGGCAAATATTTTCTGCAGCAAAAATAATTAAGCACTAGAACAACTTGTCATGGCCTGAGACAGATTATCCCCATCACTGAAAATGTTTATATGAAGGCTGAGAGGTATATTATTATTTTTTTTTTAAATATGGGCTGTAGTTCAATTTAAAAGAGAAATTAATTCAGGAAACTCCTTTATGAGGAACAAAATAGAATGAACATAATAGATAGCCTCAGCGGTCCCTTTTCAGCTTTTAAATCAATGAATCTTGATTGTCTTCAAATTCATTGCTTTATGCTTTCCCCTCTTTCATTCACAGTATTATCAATGAGTGAGTATGCGTATGAGTATGTGTATATGTGTATGTCTATGGTCATGAGTGCAGATTTTGGAGTTGGCATTCTCAAGCAGTCTCTTACATATGGGTGTTTTCTGTTTGAAGAGCAGTATTTTTAATCCTCAGCTTCTGAAGGAAGTCCCTGGAGAAGATAAAGGTGGGTCTGGAAGACAAGACACTCCAGAATATTCAACAGTGTCGTGGTTTAACCTCAGTTAAACTCCGTTGGCAACTGAGCACCACCCAGCCGCTCGCTCACTCCTCCCCCCCCTCCCCGGTGGGATGGGGGAGAGAATTGGAAGAGTAGAAGTGAGAAAAACTTGTGGGTTGAGATAAAAACTGTTTAATAATTGAAATAAAATAATAATATTAATAATAACAGTAATAATAATGTAATAATAATAATAATGATGATGATGATAATACACAAAGCAAGTGATGTACAGTGCAATTCCTCACCACCCGCTGACCGATGCCCAGCCAGTCCCCGAGCAGCGGCCCCCCCGGCCAGCTTTCCCCAGTTTATGTACTGAGCATGACGTCACATGGTATGGAATGTCCCTTTGGCCAGTTTGGCTGTGCCCCCTCCCAGCTTCTTGTGCACCTCCAGCCTTCTCAGTCGGTAGAGCATGGGAAACTAAAAAGTCCTTGGCTAGTGTAAGCATTACCTAGCAACAACTAAAACATCAGTGCGTTATATCAACTTTGTTCTCATCCTAAATCCAAAACACAGCACTGTAGCAGCTACCAGGAAGGAAATTAACTCTATCCCTGCTGAAACCAGGACAAACAGCTAAACAGAAACTTTCCTCTGGAAAGCTCTAACAGGGAAAGTGTGATATCAGGTGGACAGGGCCAGTGGAGCTAAGGAATTTATGGCAGATGGATACAGACTTCTTTAATTAGACTCTGATTAAATATTTGTACCTTAATCGAATATAAAACCCAGTGCACCTATGACTGTGTCCAGTCCCACAAGCACAAGTGGAAGCCCCAAGCTGTCAGCAACCCACGTAGTAGAGTGCCTAATTGTACTAAGCTCTTACTGCATTAGCTGGACACTTTATTCCATGCTGTTCTACACAATGATAACCTCAAGTCTGACTCATGGTTATCCAGTGGGCCTGTGTGCAAGTGCTTTGTCTATTTGGGAAAATCAGCCTCTTCCTAACATCAGCTGATTAATCTTTAGGAAGTTTTAACTAGATGTATACACTTCTGTTTTAGTGATCTGGATATTTCCTCCTCTTTCCTCTTAATAAAATGGCAATTTCTATTCAGAATTCCTTAAATATTTATAAATGTATTAAATTCTTCTGTGCTCTGTAGTCTGCCTTTGGAATATTTTATTGAGGTTACCCACTGGGTTCATCATTTCATGGGACATTCTGCAAATAATCTATGGGGTTACTGTTACTGCCATGTTTCTGTATTATCTCAAAAGATAATCTTGCTGTCTCAATCCTAACCCTTCTCTTCTTGCTGTCCTTTTCATCTTAAGGGTTTTAAATAGCAAAATCAAAACTTCATGGTATGTAACTAGTCAGAAATAGGCTCCATTAAGTGAAATTTAAAGGAGTTCTCATTTTGCAAGCTGGTGCTTTTATCTCTCCAATAGCTGTCGTTTACTAACAGTCCAAAGCAGGTTTTTAAAAACTGTTCCTATAACACTGGTCAGAAATTATCTTTAAGCTTTTGACAGATGAGCTGAATTCAAGATATACTCTTCTGATTTCCTTCTGCAGGCAATTTATATGTCATGGTTATCAGAAAACTTGCGTATTACAGGAACCGTTTTTATTGGATATGATGGAGTGCTAACTTAAAATTTTAGCAGAGTCATTAAAAGTGGCGCTTTTGGAGAGGATTTGTGTTGTAAGATTTTTTTAAAAGAGGGCAGCTAAAGAAATGCTGGTACTTTGAACAATAGGCTGAAAAATTTGAACACCAAGACCATCCTGAGGTCCTTTCCTGGGATTTAAAGATTTTTAAAACGTTAAGTGTTCTGTTAGACAGCTAATGGTATGACTTATCATTTATCTATTCATAAGAAATATTCTCAAAATCAGTAATACTTTACGTGGCAACCCCTTCATGCAAGACACTTTAATATCTTCATAAACATTAGTGCTTATGATATTCTGAGGGAAAAAGAAAAACTTTTACTTATTTCTTAATATAACCATATGTGTAATTGAGAACTGAGGAAAGAAAGTGAAGATGAGAACACACCACTCTTGACTCTTTTGTCTGTAAATCACACTGGTAGGTACCAAGAACAGGTATCTAATGTTAGGTATCTAACATTTAGCCTAATCTGAGTGCAACACATTCAGCTAGCCCCCTCAGTTGTTATTAAAAACACTTTTCAGCTCAGCCCTAATATTTTATGGTATGAAAGGCGAGGAGAAATGAAAGCTTTTTTAATAAATATTTAAGTGCAGCTACATTATTTTTCTCATTTACTTTCCATGTCTGTGGTGTTATGGACTATTCTATCAGAACTCCACTTGATGGAGGCAAGAATGTACTGAAACAAGCTGAAAATATGCATCAGCAAATCACATAATAAAACTGACAGTTGCTCTTTTTCTTACAGTGCAGACTATTCAAAACAAAGAAGGACCCTATGGAGAATCCTCATTAAGAATTCTCTTCAGCAACTGAAGCTTGCTGTGCTGGTAGGTCCTTTCCTTGGGAAGAGCAAGGACAAAAGATACTTCTGAAATGGCCTCTGGTTTATAGAGTAAGCCAGACACTCACCTCTCCTGTCAGAGCAGGGCTGCTCATAACAATTTTCTTTCTCAGACTTCTTCTGTTGAACCCAGCCCTATAAAAGCACTTCCTTAGGAAACCAACAAACAAATGCAGTTTTCTTCTTTAGCTTCTTTCTTTTAGCTCCCTGAGTACAGTGTAAGTATCCCACACTCCTCCTCTTACTAGTTTCAGATATTGATGTGTAACTTTGCTTCTTCCATGTATATTTTCAGCCAAGTTAGTGATGATCTGTTCTGTTGTGCTTTGTCCATAAAATATATATGAACTGTGTGCTTAGGCCTACAGACTTTATCAGCCTGTTGTGGTTTAACCCCAGCCAGCAACTAAGCCCCACACAGCCGCTCGCTCACTCCCCCCCAGTGAGATGGGGGAGAGAGTCGGAAGAGTAAAAGTGAGAAAACTCATGGGTTGAGACAAAGACAGTTTAATAGGTAAAGCAAAAGCCGCACATGCCAGCAAAGCAAAACAAGGAATTCATTCACTACTTCTCATCAGCAGGCAGGTGTTCAGCCATCTCCAGGAAAACAGGGCTCAATCATGCGTAATGATTACTTGGGAAGACAAACACCATCACTCCAAAGGTCCCCCCCTTCCTTCTTCATCCCCCAGCTTTATATACTGAGCATGACATCATATGGTGCGGAGTATCCCTTTGGTCGGCTGTGTCCCCTCCCAACTTCTTGTGCACCCCCAGCCTACTTGCTGGTGGGGTGGTGTGAGAAGCAGAAAAGGCCTTGACTCTGTGCAAGCACTGCCCAGCAATAACTAAAACATCCCTGTATTATCAATGCTGTTTCCAGCACAAATCCAAAGCATAGCCCCATACTAGCTACTATGAAGAAAATTAATTCTACCCCAGCCAAAACTAGCACACAGCCTCACGGAAGTCAAGAGCAAAAAGTCAAGCACAAGCATATGTAGTTTTAGTATTGAATGTTAATCAGTTACCTTAAATTCATCAATTCATCCTCCTGTTGTTGTTCTTTAAATAAAATTCTGGTAGTAGAATCATAAAATTATAGAATAGTTTGGGTTGGAAGGGACCTTTAATGGTCATCTAGTCCAACCCCCCTGCCGTGGGCAGGGACATCTTCAACTACATCAGGTTGCTCACAGCCCCGTCCAACCTGACCTTGAATGTTGCCAGGGATGGGGCATCCACCACCTCTCTGGTGGGCAACCTGTGCCAGTGCTTCACCACCCTCAGCATAAAAAATTTCTTCCTTCTATCTAGTCTAAATCTGCCCCCCTTTAGTTTAAAGCCATTCCCCCTTGTCCTCTCACAACAGGCCCTGCTAAAAGGTTTGCCGCCATCTTTTTTATAAGCCCCCTTTAAGTACTGAGAGGCTGCAAGAAGGTCTCCCCGAAGCCTTCTCTTCTCTAGGCTGAATAACCCCAACTCTCTCAGCCTTTCTTCATAGGAGAGGTGTTCTGTCCCCTGATCATTTTCGTGACCCTCCTCTGGACCCGCTCCAACAGGTCCGTGTCTTTCTTATGCTGAGGGCTCCAGAGCTGGACGCAGTACTCTAGCAGGTGGGGTCTCACCAGAGCAGAGGAGAGGGGCAGAATCACCTCCCTCGACCTGCTGGCCACGCTTCTTTTGATGCAGCCCAGGATACGATTGGCCTTCTGGGCTGCGAGCGCACATTGCTGGCTCATGTCCAGCTTTTCATCCACCAGTACCCCCAAGTCCTTCTTGGCAGGGCTGCTCTCAATCCCTTCATCCCCCAGCCTGTATTGATACTGGGGGTTGCCCCGACCCAGGTGCAGGACCTTGCACTTGGCCTTGTTAAACCTCATGAGGTTTATACGGGCCCACTTCTCGAGCTTGTCCAGGTCCCTCTGGATGGCATCCCGTCCCTCTGGCGTGTTGACCGCACCACTCAGCTTGGTGTCATCTGCAAACTTGCTGAGGATGCACTGAATCCCACTGTCTGTCATGATGAAGATATGAAAGAGTATGAAATCTTCACTTGTTCTACTTTGATATACGTTAACCAAAGACCAAGAAAACTCACTAGTCATCTGCCCAATAGCAGGATGACTTTGAAATAGCCTTTGCTTTGTACTCATCTGATATAATTAACTTTGCTTTCTGCTATAATCCATATATTCTCTATTGTGTCAAGAACAAGAAAGACAACCTCTCAGATAATACAATAGCCTTAAGTCATCAGCTGGAAAAGCTGCTTTAATGACATCTAGGGTAAAAGGAGTTGTGTAGGACAGTTATGCACAAGGAATAGGTCTTGAAACACTAGCTGAAGACAAATGAAACATGTTAGTCTCAGTCTGGAATAGACAGGAACCGACTATGTCTATTTCTGCTAAAATAAAATTGTCATGTGTCTACTTAGAGAAAACATATGTTATAAATGACAGATTCACCACTTCTTCTAAATCTTTATATGTGACAGAATTTCAGTGAAAAAAAACCTTAAGACTTGTTCAATCTCCAGTTCCTTAGAATTTAAGGTCAAACTAAGGTACATACATATCTGTTGATTTCTGAACTTAAGATTTTTACTATAACTTTTCAGGATCACCATTTTATCTTGATTTGCCTATAGCTTGAGCTGGAAATAACAGGCAATGAAAAACTATCCAATAAAAACTGCTTCTACTTATAGAAATTTTGCTGTAAACCAGAATATATTTAATGTATAAAGTGTTCATATTTCTGTCTGAAACAACTGAGAAGAATGCTGGAGGAATATTTTAATTCACTGCAATGTTCCATTCCATTCTTAAGAAAAAAAGGATTGGTTTTTAGGGCAAAAATATACAAAAGTACACATTTCTTTATGACATCACATAAGAAAAATATAGCTTTTGCAGATATTTTCTGCTGTACACAATAATTAAAACAACTTCAAAAAAATCAGAAAAAGATTCAGAAGACTCATACAGCTGTACTTGCCATGTCATAGTGTTCTCCATTGTAAAATGTTGCTTTATAGCACACAGTCCTGTCCTGTTTCATTCACACAGAGTTTAGGCCTCTAGTTCTGCAAAGATTAATGGATGTGTACACTCTTTGTACACTCTGAGGGGTTTCATTGATGCCAATGGAGCTGGTTGCAGCACAGAAAGTTAAGACAGGCATTATTCTTTTCAGGATCAGCCTCTAAGCCTATTATATCAGGGCACAAAATTAGGTTAGATTGCACTCTTAATAAGGTTAGTGAAGACCTGTTGCTTAAACCATTGTGGTGCAGCTGAAAAGAATAGTAGAATTTGACACAATGGATAAAATACTTTAAGGGAAGAGTGCACTAAGAAGGCTTACAGTGTTATTATGTAGGATAATGCAGGTTAGGCAATTAAATCATCTCCTTTTTGGTGAAAGTCATTATTCTTTTGAGTGATCATGTGCCAGAACCAAATCTTAATGGCTTATACTGTATACTTGAAAATGGTCTGACTCATTTCAGCCAAGAACATTCTGTTTATTTTCTTAGTTCTAACATTATCTGATACTGAAAAAATGACCTTTAAGTGGTCCACAGTGCACTCATACTCTTTGTTCTAGGAGTACAAGGAATCTTGAGTATTGTCAGCTGAAACAGTTTTTTTATATAGTTTATTTTTAGCAACACCTAAAGTTCATCCTTCTCTGACTGAGAGTATCGAGATTATACGAAGATCAAAAGCTGAGGCAGAGACAACTTCAGAAGCGAATCAAAATTTGAAATCTAGCATTGTATATAAATTAAGCTGCACTTGTTTATACTGTGGTTTGTAGAAGTGATTATTATGGAAAGAATAACGCATTTAATTTTTTGCAAATTATTTTGTAGTACATCTTATCTCTGTGAAGTCTGAATTATCAGAGAGGGATCAGTCATTCTTTAAAAAAAAAAAAAGTAATGGCAGTCTTCTATGGAGTTTAGAAGAGGAAAGTTTTCCCCAGAATGTACTGTTCAAAGTAAAACTAGGGATACACTTGCTGGAATTAGTTTCTCTACAAGCTCTCATCTGGCACCTTCTCCAAAACTGTCAGTGTTGACCAGTGACAAAGATGGTCCAAGCTGCTGTGGGCCTGGCTGGGTCCCTGGCCTTTGCAGCTGTCTTGGGTACAGGCTGTCTTTTGTCCAAGGGTCAGTTTTCCCGGAGAAAACAGAGAGTAAAAACACAGGCTTTGTTTTTTAAATGTTTTAAATCAACTGATTAAATATTTTATACAGGAATTAGGTGATATTATACACTTTATGTCTCACCTGATTTCTTCATAACACTCCTGAGAACTATGGTAGTGTTGTTCTTATTTCACAAAAAGGGAGCTGCTTCAGCCAATTCATCCATTTCATTTTAGAGATATACCTCAGGTTCAGACAAACCTGGGACACTTTTTCTTTTAATTGACTCCAAAGGGAGTGTAGGTAACCAACTCATATGATAGAAATATCTACACTGTCTATCGGTAGGTAAACCATCTATTGGTAGACAGTATCTGTGCTGTTTGTCAACCTGGGACTAGGAAAAGTAAGAAGTGCACAACTAGAGTACACCTGGGAAAAAACAGTGGCAATAGTTTGCTTGTCACCACAGGGGGAATCTAAAGGAGATAAAGAATGCAGCTTTTCAGGCCTTTCTCATCACTCACAAAACCATCCTTCCTCTGTCTTCAGTTCCTTCCCATTTGGTTACAAAATAAAACATTGTGGTAGTATTGTCTGTTTTGGTTTTATTTCATTAAACAGATTTGCTTTTTCTCTGCTTAAAGAAAGGTTTGCCCTCTCACACAGGAAATCCACAGACCAATCAGACACCACACTGTTGACCCATGCCATGTGCTTTCGCTGTTATGTTCAGTACTTGCATTTACAGTGACATTCACAACAAGATTTTAACTTCCACCAAGCAACTCCTCTGAAGCAGCTATTAGCCATATAGAGGCATTTTGGGGCTGATCAACCACTGCCTAAGAGGTAGCTACTAGGTAGCAAAGATCTGATTAAATTCCCTTTAAACCTAATAGACTGTTTTAAATATAATAAATTTGTTTTATGTTAACTGAATCTAACCTTTCAGCTCGGTATAACTCAATATCAACTTTCTCCTTGTGTGTTCCATGAGATATTATATTTTTTCTATTAACAGTGGAGAAACTACTAAATAATTCTTGCAATGTCTTTACACTTATGCGTTGAAAAGAACTGATTTCTGCATTTATCTTTTATTTTACAGTCTTGCCCTAACTGTCTAGTTTTAAGATTTCTGTAAATTAGATTTTTGTGTTATGGATGGTAGAATAAGATGAAGAGCCATGGTTAATAGCCAATTGTTCTTTAATTCTGTGCACATCCATCTCCTTTTAGCCAACTAAGTTTTCATGTAACTAAAATATAAAATGTTATGGAAAATATTGTAAAAACAGAAATACTGTGTATTTTAATTTTTAATACCTGGCTGTTAGTAGAGATTTCATTGAATGTTACTATTGAACCTTACGTTTTTGTTGGTATGTTGCCCATGTCTACCCATTATCAGATACTTAAAGAATAATTTATTATGCTCTGAAGAGCATTCACTTCAAGTAAAGAGGTTAATAACATTGCTAAGGTGGTAGCAGATGTCAAAATTTAATGAATAAAAAGGTAGAATGAATATTTGAAGTGCATTAGACAGATGCAAGCAGGTTTTTATAGCAATTTAAAGTATTTCAGATACAAAAAAATTCTGTTCCTTAATATAAATTCTAAAGTGGATGTGTTGTGACTCATGTAATTGATTAACAAATACCAGCATATGTATATTTGCATTGTCAAAGTTGGAATCTTTTCAGTACATAGTTTATGAAGTGTGTGTACTGGGAAAAAGCTGCTCATGTTTTTTCTGTATAGGGAAAATACTTCTGGTCAACACTTGGCAAAATTCTATGTATCTGTAATTATTTTGATCTGTAATCAATCTGTAAAATTATGAGATAAATGTTTTGTTGCTGTTTTTATCAATAGAGAAATGATAGTATATTCCTATCACTCTTCAGAAAGACATCCGTAATCTTAAAATCAAGTCCATATCTAATTGCATACAACATACAATGCAGATTTTATTCAGTAACAACTAAAGTAATCACTTTGTTTTAATTTGAGACCCACTTCAATTTCCATTTTCTGTCAGAGTGTCTGTTGACTATTATTGGTCTATTGGAGATATTTGGATCTGCTTCCATGCACATTCTATGGGGGTACCAATGCCTTTCTCATCTTTAAATTCGGGGGGGGGGGGGGGGGGGAAGTTATTCTTAAAAATACAAGAAACATGATGTCAGAAGCACAGCTGGCAGATTGCTATTTGAGAGGAGGTCAACTGCTGGAGGGAAAATCTATGAAGATATTTAACCTATAGCAATAACACATGTATGCAGGACCCTCACAAAATGTGCAAGCTGCTCTTTTTAAATGGTAGCCACAGCAGGATAAGTTGAAGGTGCAACAGCTAACAGTAATGGTGTGTGGCTGGAGCACTCACCAAATTTAAATGGACCAAAAGCCGCATCCCACTCCACAGGTGAGTGCGTCAGTAGCTGAGGCAGCATTTAACTGCTGATGCAGCGCTTAAATGAGTCTACCTCATTTAAGGTCACTTAGGCCTTGGAGGCTGGTTATTCAGCCTCAGTCTTGATTGGTTTTAGTGGATTTTTATATTTGACCAGTAAAGCAACTATCAAATGAGGATATACGTCAGACGTATATACAATAGATCAAAGATCTGGCCTACCAAGATTGATTTTTACCTGTAAGGTGATGGAGATCCCAGAGTTAAAAAGCAGCCTTTCCATATTTATTTTTACTTGTTGTTTAATGAATTGGTTGCATTCAGCACTACAGTAATAATGAAAAATAACTCTTTATAGGTGAATTCCCTATAGGTGATTTTAATCTTAAAATACAATGTATACAAGAGAAAATGGATAAATAAAGACATTTGATATTGAGAGATAGTATGGAGAGTGATTGTTTCCTAATATTGCTGATTCTAAATCCCACAGTAAAGTGATCTTTTAATTAATACATAGCATACTGTTATTGTTTTATTAAGTTTATATTAACTGCATTCTTGAAATGCATAATTAGTTTAAAAGTTATCCAATTTATTTTCCATGTTATCTAAATTGTATATACTTTTAAAATAAGAAATCTTACTCTACGGCTAAGTGAAATTGTGTTTATCTATTATCTATAATCTATTACAGAATAGATTTCTGTAATCACAGTTTATGTATGTGAAAAGCATAACCAGAGTACATTAATTTAATGTAGTCAAAGTACAATAAAAGCACTGTGGATTCAAAGTGGTTTCATGCTTACTGAGTCGAAGGGAAAACCTGCTATGTTCACTAAGCTTGAAGCTTAGTTTCTGATATGACCGAAAATAATTGATCTATTACATAGAGTGAACCTTGCTTTTATTTCTCCCCATGTTTGTTTTTGTGTTTTTCCCTTCATCTAATGCCATTTCCAACACTGACAGGAGATCACCTCTATTGATCGTTGTTTTAAGACTAATACTTCTTGTTCAGTTGTTACAAATGCAAGGGGTTGTCTTTTATTTTTGCTTTTGCATGTATATAGGCATAGGTGGAACAATAACTATTCATCACTCTTAAGAAGAAGGAAAGAAAAAAAGGAAAAAACCTACAGTTCATATCATTTAGTCCTTAAACCTTCATTTCTGGTTTTCAATTCAATTTCCTATACATAGGTTTCACTGAAACAGAAAACCTCATTGCAGCCAGCATACATTTCTTTCGCTATTAATTGCCATTCATTTGAAATCCCACAGGTTAAAAGACTGTGAAAATTGATTTGTGACTTTGAAATACAGTAGGCTTAATCCTATTCTAATAACAATGACATATTGTTTCACTACCTGATGACAGAAGGAAAAAGATCATCTGTTAGAAATGGTGTCGCTGAGTGTTTGTAGTTGTCATTCCAGACCCTTTAGTTATGCTACATTTCTACTCTTCAAAAAAAAGCTGCATCTTATGTCTCCAATGTCACAGTCTTGTGTACTTAGAAACACAGTGTAAATATGAAAGAATGGCAGTTGAACAACTGGACTTAAAGATATTTCACTGAATAAAAAAATTTCTGAAGTTTCTAGGAATTAATTTTTTAGATTTTTTATATAGTATTTTCATTAAAAGTCTTCTATCTTCAAATTCTGTGTACTTCTAGTGCAATTTCTAAATAAGTCTTTTAGCTTCTATGACAGCTCTGTTCCTCTGTTTTGTCCTTATTAAGCTCTACAAGGTCTTCAAGAACATCATCTAACATGAGCACAATATTGCAGAAGTAAACATGTACCAAGACAGATGTTTTGCATACAACTTTTAATTAAGAAAATATTTGAGCGATTTTATGACCTCCTTATGAGGTCCTCCTTATGACCTTTTTGACAATGTCAAAAAGGAAAATTTTGCCTGAGGGTTAATTAACATCCTAGAGCCTTTATGACATTACAGCTGTTCATTTTACGTTGTTGGATTCTTGCTAATAGTAAGAACTGTTTCATATTTAGGTTTATATTAATTTTTTTGTTCAATTAAAAACATCTCATGCGTTGTCTTTTACTCAGCTAACGCATACACTATCATAGAAGGCACAAAAACACACTAAAGTTAAGGTTACATAATGACTTTCACTCTATGTTTTGTTAACTCATAGTAGTCAAAGAATTATTTCTTTTTCAAAAGTAAATGTCTAGGCTTGGTGTATGTATGTTCTTTTACATTTAAAGTTAAGAAATTTTTCATTCTGGTAATCTCAGTTACATGTTTATGCGTTATTCCTCATACAACATTTTCTAAAAATAATTTTGTAAAACAATGTGCTATTATGCCTATGCCAGAAAAGAAATCTTGTATCATTTAAAAAAAATTATTTATATGTGGATAAATAGTAGCAAGCTGTATACGTACAAGAGAAGAAAAATATATGCATTCAGAGATAGCAATAGTTTTAGTAAAATTGTTTGAATGTATATATTTATTTGTTATAAATAATTTAAAAGCTGCTTTATAATAATCCAGACAGCTTTTTTTTTCTTTTTGCTCTTGAGTGGCAGATAACTGACCATATTTAATAAAAGGACAGGCACAATTTGGTACAATGTTCCCACAGCTACTTTCTCCTTTTTGAAGGTCATGCTTCTTTAAATATGCACATTGTTCATTCAACACTGAATAATATACATGTAGAAACACACATCAAATACGGTATATTAGTTCCTTTAAAGTTTTGTAATATACTATAACTTAAGCATTCGATAACGTATTTTCCATTTAAAATCTCCTTTCTTCCTTATTCTTTAGACAGCTGTTGCATCGAGGTGGTTTGCACGTGTTCTTGTAAAGGAGGAACCACAGATATTATGATATCTAATTTGGGATTCAGATCTGGTCAAAGGTATTCACACAAAGGGTAAGTGACTACCTGTCTTCTCATGTATGCATCTACAGGTAGGTGTCTGTCTGTGCATGGGTGTCTCAACTTCTCCTAGTCAAGAGAGAGCTGATCAGTTCAGAGCACAGATAGTGATCCAGTCAATCCTGAACTAAATGAACAGCCAGGATGCCTCACTTGCAAGCAGACAGCTACACTGAGATGTCCTAATCTCAAACTAAGTCTTATTTCAGTTGCCTAAGCATAGGGTTCAGTGTCATTTTAGAAGCCCTAGGTTAGGCCACAAAGCCCCCACCTGCTGCTTCAGAAGGTGTGGATCCTCCCCAAGTCCTGTGCCATGCCCTCTAGCTCTGTGTAGACACTCCGGCAGTGTTTCAAATGGTACTAGATCCTAGGCAGGAGCAAGGAGGCCCTGCTCTTCTCCAGCCGGCAACTGACCTGCTTGGTGGTTCGGGCAAGTCCTTTAGCTCCGGCATCTGCAAAAAGACATTTATAATACCAAGATCTAGTCAGGAAAAGCATTAGATAAATGTCCTAAATTCTTTTATGTAAACTTCAAGGAACTGTCATGTGATAAGATGCTTTTAACAATCCAGCCTTGGCCAGGGGATTGGATTAGATGTCCATACAACAAAATATTGTTATGTGGAAAACACCAATAATATATATTATTCTATATTTTAATATAGCTACATTATATCTATATATATTAATATATACATTGCTCACAGGTTTTTGAATCCCAAGCTAGTGAACAACCTTAGTAAAACAGCTTGTAAAAAAGAATTTTTATTTTAATTGACAAAAGTTGGGAGTGTTGTCTTGTGCAGGTATCCAGGCTGTGTGAGGGGCAAGTTGAAATGAGTCAAGAAAGGCTCCAGGTTTTCTTACAAAATTATCACTTTTATAACTGTTCATAAAAAAGCTTAGTCTAAAAAACAGGTGTGTGAACACTCCCACAACAGAAAGCATTTGCATTTTACCTGACCCTCGAGTCAGAATCTTTGCTACCTGTGAAACAGGAGACAGGTCAGCATTTCATGCCATCATTTGGCTGCAATATTGAGGCTGCTGTTAGACTGAAAAGTTCCTGACATTCCCTAGTGATGTTTATTGTGGTATTGATGCTCGCTAATGAAAAAAGGATATAAGGTCAATTTATTTTATGCAGACCAGAAAACAGTTACTAAGGATAACTACTTTTTATCATGTACTCCAGAGTTTATAGCTACCTCCTAGCAGTTAATGATTCTGTATTCATGGCTCATAAAAAATAACATCATCCTTAACGTAGCTGGAGAGGTCAGGTGAACCGTACTTAAGAATGTTTCTCACGTATATCTTCAAGAATGTTAATCACTCAACACTGATTAAAATCAGAGAAGCTGCCCACTTTGGAAAAATAATATATCCTGAGAAGCTTTAAATATGCATGCAAAATAGTTGCACGAAGATGAACCATTGTTAACTGAAGGTGAGACAAAACCATTTTCTGCACAGTTTTGACTTCTCAGTATGCCTGTCTTATACAAACCTCATGTGAATGTATTTATAAATCTTTTAGGTTTATACTCAGCTCTCAAAAATTAGAAAAGACCAAAACAAAAGATTAAAATCGTGCTTCCATTTAGGCATTTATTACCTGATCGTGCATTACTTTTTTAGGTAAAGTTTTGCCTTCATACATAAGGAGGTCATTTTATATTTTCTTTCAGTGAGGTGAGGTCCTCAATCCCGGTGTGGGATAGTATTCTGTAAATGCTCTTCACCCTCAACTTTTTACATACCGCTCCCCAGGACCGCTTTTCAACTGAGTGACACCTTATAGCGTATTTCAGGATGGCCCCATGTCAGGGCCCTGAGGGCACTAATATGTCTGAATAGCCCTGACCATCCCCACCTGGGATCCCCCACCCGTGGGCACAGGAGCCCCATTTCAGCACAGCCCGGGACCTCCAATCCCTGCTATGCTGAAAGGGTCTCCATCTCTCTCTCCAGCTCCTGGATGGACCCCTGGAACGTATGCTGTGGTCTTGTCTCCAGCCCTGTCTCCTGCTGCTCCTCACTGGGTTCCCTGGCCCTGGTTCATGGCTTACCATTGATGGACCCTGTTACCAGTACCTGGCTCTGCCTGCCATGATCAGATCTTGTGGGATGGTGCCCCACTGCTAAGGGCACAGTCTGCGCTGGAATCACCTCCCGCTCCCCTTCCCTTGGTGAGCAGCCAGGTCTCACTGCTCCCTGACACCCAGGTACCTAAGGGTAAAGAGGAAAATTATTGGATTTCAACAGTAGCAAGTACCAACATCATAAAGATTGGCAGAAGTAAGGTCGAGTTGGTAACTCCTGCCTTCACAGCTGAGTTTTCCTTCTTAGCTTCACACTCTGGATTCTTCCTGTGGCATTTATTGTCTTTAAAAATATCCCAAAAAAAAGATTTTCTGTTTTAGTCAATTAAAGGCTACAAAATGATTACTAAAAAATTGAATAAAAATAAGTATGGTCATTTTTCAACTTAAAATTTTAAGACTTCTCCAAAGACACCTCTTCTTTGGCTTATACACTTTCCAGAAAAATATTTCCTGGGTTCACCATTTTCCTTGAAAGGCATTACTTTTGAAATGACTAAGGGACCTAGTCCAATATATATCATGAAGGGTTTAGCAAAACCTTTCCTGAATACTTAGACATTAATTTTAGGCTTGTATTTCAGTGGTAGTTCCTTTATTCCTAAATCTAAGGGGGCTGGAAATCACTACTGGATCATATGCAATAATAATCAAATCAGGGTAGAGGAACAGAAGAGACACAATTTTCTAAATAAAAGAGATAAAGCAGCCAGGAATCTTCCAAATGTACAGTGTCTTCTAGTGTAAACTTGTGTTGCACTTTAGCAGCCCTCCTTACAAAGATCTCCTAAAGGAAGAGTCTACCCCTTTAAACTACACTAACATTCACTCTACTGTAAAACACACACACATTAAGTCATAAACCTGCCTAATGTTTTTTTCCACCTAAGATGAACTAGAAAGAAGCATACTTGCTGACATTAGTTTTCATGTTACTCAACAGTTCTGACAAACAGATGTGAAAATTCAAGTGTATCATGATTTACAAAGCCAGCCTCTGGCTTGCCCAGTCACAATTTGGCCTTAGCAATGTGAACGGGATGCCTGCCTCACTGCTGCATCCTTTTCCTGCCTGTCCAATGTCTCTACACTCAGCTGTTTAAATGCAGCGCACAAAAAAGTTTCATCCCACTACACCCTGCAGTACAAGATTCCCCTCCATCACCTATAGACTAAACTCAAGAGCCAGCAAAACATAATTTGAAAGTGGAATTACAGGCTTGGATTTCCTCTTCTTAGAGATAAATGTTACCCAGTATGGGTTTTATTTCCTTTCAAAACTCAAGCTGAAGTTCAGCTGCTGCAACTGTATTCATCCCTTTGCCATCTGAGAAAGTTTGTCCTGTGTAAATGGTGTGATCTTAATAAATAAACACGGAAGCGCAGCTGGTGTTGGCGAGATATCACTGTTAGGTTGCTGCAGCCCTGCTATCACCAGCGGGTGTTGCTAATTATTCTCAGAACTGGGAAATATAGGGGAAAGGAATGCAGAGGAAAGTCAACAGAGGTCGGAACAAAAATAAATGAATGTTTGCTTCAGTCCACAGCAAGGACATCGGAGCACCATGAAGGCAGGCATTTCACCAAACTTGGTTCTGAATTGTTTCCCTGTCAAAACAAGATTTAACAGCCGCAGTGGTATAAAGGTGTAGCTACATATTAGCTGCTTAAAATTCATACCATTTGTTTGAGAGGGAAAGCAATGGAAGTCAGAATACTTAAGAAACCTAAAAAAATATAAAAATTAAGCCTACAAAATTCTTGAATGAATGAGTCAGCTGGAAGATATATGCTTTTTTTTTTTCTCCTCTGCTTTGCTGGCAGTTTGTTAATAATCTACCGTTGGACATAAAAGTGGTAATTTTTGGTTAGCTGCCATTAAGAGGAAGCAGACAGTTTTCAAACTTATATAAAGTCATGCAGCAGAGAAGCAGTGTGTGAGCTGACACCTTTCTAGCTAAAAAATAATTTTTATATCTTCATTTTTTTAATAGATAGCAGCTGAAGAGAGTGACCACTACACATTATGTAGCAGATCGTTCTTGTATTTGCTTTTCACACTGTTGCTGCCTGTCAATACTGATGCTGTTTTGGCTTGCAGGTGTGCTATTGCCTAACTGACCTGAGTGCCAAGTAACTGAGGCAGTGTGCAGCCCAAGTTTCCTTGGCTACTTTTTAACAAAAATTTGTTCCAAAGTTAGTGAGTAAAATTACCCCAGTATTAAAACGATTGGGTGTATTAAGCAGACATGATCTTAACAGTGTGACCAACAGTTTTAGAAAGGGTAAATTAAAATTGGATATCTGATGGCAGTCTCAGAACACAACTTGCATATCAAAGTAACTTCAGCTCCAGCTGCTGTAGAGGGAAAAACATAACACATTTTCTGTTTATTTCCTTTTCTTATCATTCAACATGCATTTGAGACCAAATAAGATGCTGAACTTGGAGTTTCAATGATTTGAATTGATTTTCCTAGCCATTCAGAATCTACTATCTTACAGATGTTCAGAACAGAAATTCTAGAGACCATCGAGGAAAATATGGGGTAATACTGAGAATACTAAAAGGAACGAATGTTAACTGAGGAGACAGGAAGAGCTTGGACCGTTACATTTATATGCAGGCTAGTAGGTTAGGAATAGGAGAAGGTAAAACAGTAAAGACAGAAGTATCTCTGAACTTTGATTGCAGCAGAAGGGAAAAGCTGAAGGAGGAATGTGGAGGAAGCATTAAAAATATGAGTATACATGTTAGTCATCTAAACCTCCCTCACTTAACTTTGAGATTCTTATGTTATGTTTAATACAGATCACCTTAATTTGAGCAGCTGAGAGAAACTAAGAGACTAAGTCTTGTGAGCTTTGTATATGTGTGTATGGAAAACATAAAGGGAGCTTGGTCCATTATAAAAGAAAATTCATAAAACTTGGTGGTTTTTTTTTTTACTTTTTAAAGACCTTAGTTTAATGTGTTTATCATGTAGAATACTATTGTAAGACATGATATAGAAGTTTGACTTCAGGTACTACTTAATTCCCTTGCTAGCAGGCACAGAGCTCCTGGGTTGAATACTCTTGTGACTGTTATAAATAAAAAGTTTTGACTAACTGCCTCTCCACCACTGAGACATGGAAGATTCCCTCAGGCTCTTAATGTGTTTGGAATAGTTAATTAGTGAATGCTACTCAAAAATGAATCTCAAATCAGTGTTATTTCCTGTTTTCCCACTATTGTTTTTTTTAAATGGTATCTGAAGTGATAGGGCTGCAGTTTCAGATCTCATTTGGTAATTGAACATTTTTATTTACTGGTAGGCTGTCTCTTCAAATGAGAACACAAACTGGCTAGGGAGTTACCTAGCCAACATAATGTGCATAGCACAAAACAATAAAAATAGTTTAAAATAGGCCCAATGAGGAAAGGCTTCATTATGATACCAGAAGAGCTATTAGTCAGAGGGGACGGTTCTCATGAGACAAGGAGAAAGCTCAGGCATTTAAATTTTTAAGCTTTAGATGTGGATGAGAACTTAAAAAGCCTTTCACTTATAGCACATTTAGTAGGGTTTTCTGAAAGCATGTGTGTAAACAGTGTTTTGAAGTTTGCTATATTCGGAATGGGATTTCAAAGGATATTTTAAATGTTTTGTGTTCTCTTTAAATACACTTTTGTGTCACTGTGATACTATGTTATCTATTTGTTTTAGATTTGTGATGCTTTGCCCTCTGCAGCTACAAACCATGAGCACAGCTGGTTCTAAGCCAGGGTCTCAGCTGTGGAGGCAATGAGTCATGCCTTGGTAAATCAAGTTTCCGAGGATGACCATGAAGCCATAGCTTTCTAGAACTGCTTGCTTATTCCTTATAATATATCAAGAAAGATAAGTCAGTAAACAGATTACAGGGGAAGTTGGAGAGAAAAAGAAGAGCTGATCTTTAACACACAAGAAGCTAGAGTTGCCTGACGATTGCAACAGAAAACAAGAAGAGAAACACTTTGAAATATGTCTGGTTCAACTACTGTGACAGAAAGAAAGTCATTTAACTTTCCATTATGTTACTTTTCTCCAGTACTGAACTTGGAAATAGCATTTAACTCAAGAACAGATCTTGGACTGAACATTGTCTGAAATAACTTTCTTGGCATGCAGTTGTAGCCAAAATCAATAAAAAAGAAAACTCAGCAGAGCTTAGCATCATCAGGAAGGCTACTGGGAACATGACAGAGAGAGGCAGCTTGCCACACAAAACTTTGATGTGCTTACATCTTGAGCATGGTGGGCCATTCTGGTCTTTGCAGCTCAAGAAGGACACAGCGGAGAAGGCAAAGGGACAATTAAAATGATGGAGGTGATGGAACAGATGGCTTATGAGAAGAGAATAAAGTGTCAGGGACTCTCCAGCTAGCAGTGAGGTGTGAGCAAAGTTTACAAAATCATTAAGGTGCCAGGAAAGAGGAAAGAAGAATCTTGGTACAAAAGCCTGCAGTAATAACACTAGGTGGCACTTCAATAAAATTGTAGGAGTTTAATTTAAAACAGATAAAAGAGCATACTTCTGCTTGCTAGTAGTGAGCTTCTGGAATCTTTTGCTATAGGAGGTTGTGGTTGCAGATGATATAGACACCTGCAAAAAGGAAGTAGATAAATTATTGAACAGCAGGTCCACGAAAATATACTAAAAAGAAGAGGCAGGGATGTACCCTCCAGCATCCTTACTGCAACAATTATGGATGATGGGGGAGTAGGTACGGAAAGTACGGCAGGAAGTGGCCAGGCTTGCATGCTTTCCTTAAATAGCTTCTCTTACAGACACAATCTTTATTGGATTCAACTTAGACAACAGTTCAACAAAATCTTCAAACCCTCTCAGGGAAGGGATGAGGGAAGGTTACGGAGAAAAGAACGGGGAGGAATCAGGTGACTACCTTTTGCCAAGAAATGAAAAAGGAGAGGGAGTGTGACATTCAAAGGATCAAAAATGGAAAAAAATAGGGAAGTGTGAGTGGAGGGACACCAACAAGCAATTTCACTGTTTCCTGAAAGATCCAAGGAGCCAGCAGACATTGCCTAGCAGAGCTTTGCCCAGAGATGCACGAAAACAAGGGAATGGAAACAGACACCATGGCCACTGACATCCTCCCTATCAGGCCTCCACTGCCTGGTGCTGGGAACAGCCAACCTAACCAGGGCCAGCAGACTGATGAGAAGGTCACACTACTTGCAGGGTCCTTGGATGGGGAGGGAGTTAATAAGAAGGGAATGACAGCATAACCTTTCAAGGCATATTTAAGAACCAGGGTTGGGAACGAAAGCGCTCTAACTCTCCAGGAGGTGAACAGCGGATGGGAAGGGGACAAAAAAAGAAGGTGCAGGGGAAGAGCAGAAAGACTGGGGAGGTGGAGGGAGAATAAGCACAAGAAAGAGGAGGCACATAAGCTTGGGTTTTTTTAATTAATTCTGTTTGAAATCACTGAGTTGGAGAAGGGGAAAAGAAACGTGAAGCAGGGAAAAGTTGAGCAGTGTGGTTGGATGTGTGGAACACTGCTTTGCCTCCTCCTGCCTCCTTTCCGAAAGCCATTCTGTGAAATGGCTGTAGTGTATTCAGGGCAGCAGGATCCAGCTTTCTAGAGAAAAAGGTGATGACAGTGCACTACAAAAAGCTACAGCCCATAGTCTTTGGCTCCAGCTGCATGAGTACTGTCTGGATGCACTAGATAGTGGTGGTGTTCACAGTGGTGGCAATGGTGTGTGGATGTTTTGCAGGTGGACAAACAGGAATGTAACCAGTGACATAGTTCTGGTGCCACAGATAGGTGTTGTCCATTGTGGTGATTACCAGCATGGTCACCACCCAAACGATGCTGACTGCGGTGGTCTGATGTAAAATGAATATTATACCTGTCTACCTCAGACTTGCTGTAAAGTGATCTAAAATCAATGAGCAAGCAGGTATTTTCATAAGTTCAAAGGCACTTTTGTGTAAGGAAGGGAAAAAGTCAAATATTTTTGAAGACTTTCATTGATTTTTTTTTTTTTCTTAAGCAAGGAGTTGGAGGTGATGAGGTAGTAATTATCATATTTGACAGAAATTCCAATCTGAACTTGACAGAAGGGTTTTCTCTTTAGATTTTTTCTTTTTAGAATTCAGTCCTAATTGAAGTTCTGAAGCTACTGCACTGCACTCAGCCAAAGCAGAATACTCCCAAAACAATCAGTATTTACATCCATTGAAGAACATATCAGCTTCTTTAATATACCTTTTTACAGATTTCTATGACACTTATCCGGTGTCATAGCTGGTACTTTACTCTTGTCTTGGATTTTTTATGAGATCATGACACAATGGTGACAAAGAACCTCCTAATATTATTTCCTTCTTTGACAGCAGTGTGGAGTTATCTGTGTAAGTCTTGGCTTCTCATCTTTCTTTTCTGCTTCATTTTCCAGAAACTGGAAGATCAGCTTCAAAAAAACAACACCTGTTATGCAGATGTGAGGTGGGGTAGGCTTTTAGATACTTCTGGATGCAGAAGAAGATGAGGTTATTTTTTCAGGAGTTTGTATTTTAAGAAATGGTTTGTGGGATAAATATGTGGTTTAAAATTATACTATGCACATATAATATTGTCCTAGCTTGATATTATAACTTAAAAAATACATAAATGTGTCTGAATTACAAGGATTTCCTGTTTTTGAGGTACTGTTTTGATGACCTAGATAATTACATGGGAGCCTGAAATGTGTCCTGATTTCAATATAATTATCCATCTACTCCTTCAATGCTTTTCCTTCATAAACAATAGGTACGGGGCTCAGCTGCTTCAGACTATCTGCCACAGAATTTAATTAAAATCCTCACTAGCACAATGTGCATCAAGATATTCAAAACTGTGGAGCATCCTGGTTTGTGCAAATTCCCCTGGATGAGCTCAGGGGCCAGCAGTCTCCATCCCCAAAGCTCCTTTAAAATATGTGGATGTTCAGGGGAGAGGATAAGAAAAAAACATTAGTGGCCAGGAAGTGAAGATTTCAGTGGTTACAGACAGAAAAGAATCTGATAAGTTTTCACTGTGTTGTGTAACTGCTCCTCTCTTCACAATTTGTGTTGCCTTCTTTTAAGGTAGAAACTATGTCAGTGCCTTGACTAAAATCTGACACTCTTGAGAGGTAATGTCAACTCTTCAGCTTTTCCAAAAGTTCTGAGAAAGGTGATGAATAAAATGATGGATATGATATCTAGCAGTCCTTAGACTTCTTTCACTATAGCCAATTTTAGATGCAGAAATGCTGCAGTCTGTGGGTTTCACTTCATCAAGTCTTGCTGATGGTAATTATTTCCTTGGTACTGTTCAGAGTCCATTGACACAGGCCATTGCTGGCACAGGCAGCAATATATTCCTGAATGTCTCCACTCTCTCATCAAGAAGCCTCAAGATATCAGAGTGGACAATTTCCTCCTGTTGGGCATTGCAAAATTCTGTACGTGTACAACTGTCAATATTAGAGACATGGATGCTGGTGATAAAGACAGATGTGGATAGGGCTTATAATTTAGCCAGTGGCAAACTAACAAAAAACAACTGGATTTTCTGAGTAAAAAGAGAGAGAGAGAACCTTTGGAAATCATTAAATCCTGATGAAATTAAATTTAAAGAGAAATCATGGAAATAAAATCACTTACGTAGAGTAGTTGAACAGATAAATGGAAATGAATAGTGTGGAACACAATTTCTTAAACTACCCTGTAGGTTACAAAACATTTACTTAGAATGTAAGGTGATTTAACTTAATCTGACATTACAGTTTCAGAGAGGAATAAGTATAGAATTGGGTTAAAGTGTATGAGAACACGGCTAGTCTATGTAGTTTTACAACAATTTAATTAATTTAGAGCAAGATATATGAGCATACGTGTTGGTCAGTGGTCTAAATGTAGATGTGGTTCACAGTATAATTCTACGTGTTAAGGGAATAAGCTTGGCTAATATCTGTGAAAAACAGTTTCGTTCAAGTTCTCAGCAGCAGTGGTAAATGCAACAGAAGTTTGCTTTTCTTTATAAATGATTGCAGGCAGAAAGAAAGAAAGGTGCGGTAATAAATGAATTGAAGCTGTAATGGATAGTGACAGTTTGGAATAAAAGCTAGAAAGGTGGCTATGTGCAGTAACTAAGATATGATTTCACATTCTGTAGATTTTATGCCAGTGCTTGTGTGACTTCTGATATCTGTAAATCTATCCTTACTGTATCTTTTTTTTTTTCTTCACTGAAGTTAATCTAGCTATTTTCTGTATGCTGATTGACTGACATTAGCTATTAAGAGAAAAATGAAGCTGCTGGGTGAAAGAAGAGAGAACTAGAAATTCTTCAAGAAGGATTTGGAGCAGTTTCCAGTACTGATCTTTCTAGTTAGAAATGTACACATGCCCGGAGGGCCACAGGAGTGGGGTGGAGATTGCCACAGTGAAGTATAATGTTTAGGGGAGAGGACAAACTCTGTTTTGGGTTACTTTGCTTTTTCTACTGTTCTGAAAAAATGGAAAAAAAGCAGTGAAATATTTATATTTTATCATTTATACACATACCTACACACACATATATATACACTGTATGTATACTATAGTATATATAATATATGGTACTCATAGATTAATAAGAAACAATGAAATTGCATTTGAGGTTAGATAAAACCTTCATTTGATCCAAAACATAATTAAAATTAAAGTTTGTTTCAAAATAATATATCATATAATAAAGTGTCTGACAAAAAATGGCAAATGTTCAATGATTTCAATTGTTCTTGAAATAGTTTAATAAAGTTGACAAATTCAGGAATATTTTTGAAAATTTGTTCACCTAAAGTTTTCTGGTGTTTTGTTATGAGTGTCTATAGAGGAAGAAGGGAAGAGATGCCATATGAAAAAGCTTCCCGATTTCTAGTATTGACTGCTAATGAGACTGCTCGTTCATAAGCATGGAAGGAGATAAAGTTGTGTTTTGCTTTGTTCTGATAGTGTTGAACATGCATTTTGTAATGTCTGTCAAATACATCCATTGATTTTTATTGTTCCTGACTTCCTTAAGCATATCAGTAATTTCTGAACAGACAGTTTTCAAAAGACAAACGAAGAAACAAACAAAAAAATTTCAGATCTTTATTTTTTCAGTTTGCAATGTGGCAGTTGAATTGCATTACTTAACTTCCAAGCATGCTATGAGGTAAAGTAATATGGTTACTTTACTGTGATTTGATGGACCTTTTTCAAATAGCTAGATTGCTGGAACTCAGAAAACCTATCTGATATTTCAGTACTGGAATATTTCAAGTCATAAGCTGAAAATTCGTGTTTTTCTTGGTAAAACTGCTAATTAAATCCAAGCAAGTGAATAGTCATAAAAGATATGGCTGAAAATAATTCATTCCAATAGTTGAGAGAACAACTTACAGAAACATTTATACGTTCGTTATTTCTCTAGTTCAGAGTTAACATTTTATTTAATTAAAGTTTATTACAAGTTAAATACTGGTTTCTACACAGCTTTTACATAATGTAAAATATTCTCTCCTACAAAGAAAAGTGGCTTGTGTTATGAATTATGTCTTTGGCTTTTTGTAGGAATCAAATCATTATCTACGAAATAGTCCTCTCCATTTGTACATGTCAGAAACCTGTGCATGCAAAATCAATCATGATTCCTATCACACTGCCCTGAATCATATCTTTATTAGATTACTTCAGAGCTGGATGAGTCATAGTGCAAGACGATCACTGCAGGGTGGGAGAGCTGCACCCCGTGACATTGGCTGGACGCCCTCTTTAGAGCTGTTTTCACTTCTGCTTTCTCCAGTGGTTGGTATTGGCTACTTCAGGTGTCGCTCTCTTCTAGAGTAGTGACAGAGTAGCAAACCCACGGAATGAATTTCAGTTTGGTAAAACACTCTCTTTGATTGTCTTTTTACATATTGTATGACCTCATAAAGAGATAACTGCCCACAGGCATTGGTTTCTTGATTTCTCTTTTGAGTGGCTTCTAAAAGTGTCTAAGTGTTTTGTATTTCACAATTTGATAAGCTTATATTTTAAGACTTGAAAACTGTGAGCTGTACAAAAGGTATTAGAGGATCTAATGATGAGATGACTCACAAACTGAGCCATGCTGCAAATAAAAACCTGGCTGTAAGGAATTGCAGCCATTGAATTCGGTGGAGATGAAATTTCAGCTACATTATATGACATTAGTGCAAATTTTTAGACATGTTAGGAAAAGTGGAAGCAAGCCTTCTCCTAGACAGTATTTACCCTATTAGACATTCTTTATGTGGTACTTTTTAAAAACAGAAAAAACCCCAGTGGTTATTCACAACAGCAGAAGTTAAATGTTCTGAGTGTCTACCACTAAAGCATCTACAATTGGAAAGTCCAATATTTAGAGCATGCTATCCTTTTAAGTTACAAAACAACTAACTAAAGTATTTTAATTGTGTTTTTTAAAGATTACTGGCCTTGTTCCCAGATTTCACTATGGTAAGTGAGCTACTGATCTTTCACAGTCATCAAATACATGTCATAAAATATTTCTGTCAGTGCTGTAGACTTTTCATGTTCTTATTGTATGAAAGTGAGGATGTCTGGTGTATTTAACTTAAAGCCTTGTTTGCATAACGTGAATTTACATGCCTTGTATTTACATCTATTTTGTCTCACCCTTCATAACTGCTTTATTTTATAATTTTTCTTCAGGAAGGCATTTTTAGTGCTTGAGATGTTGTCTTTAGCTAAACCAGAGCTTGCTTTAGATAAATAGGATTTACTTTTCCTTTCAAATTTAATTACTTTTCAGAATCATGATCAATTTCCCGCCTTGCTTGCTTGAGGGGAGTGACACTGTAGGAGACCCTTACACATTTGCTTTGTAATAAGCCTTTATTCATACACTTTAGGCTATACAATCAGCTCCTCCGCACCAGAGTGTGTGCCTGTGTGTGTGGCTGCAGCCAGAGGCCTGCAGATTGGAATGCTGATGACAGGGAGCAGAAGTGCTGAGGAATGAATCTGTGTTCCAGGAAAGCAATAATCTGGCTGTGAGTGTCCACAGCTCTTATTACATAAAATTAAGCTACCTTTGATGGCCTCTTTTTTTTTTAATGGAAATTTCCTACATAATGCCCTATCTGAAAGAGTTTCATTCTAGTGTCCTCTTTTTCACTTGTTTTAAAAATGTTGTGGAACAGGAAAGTAATCTTTTTTCCTCTAATAAAAAGACATACTAATTTGAGATCCTAATAGTTAAAGTAGGGTGTTTTCTTGTTGGAACAATCGGTTTCAAGTCTCAACTTCTGGCTTGTCATCTTTGTCTGGTTTAAAATAAAGTCGATTTTAAAGCATAAATTTAGTTCCTAGGGAATAAAAGTTTATGGACAGCTACAAATATTATCTATAGTTTTGCTATGACAGTAATATTTCACATGGTCAAGGAACTAGTTATATTCATATTAATAGAAAACCCCTTTTTTTCCAGAAGCATGGAGATTTACAGAGGATGAAAACAACATTAAAGATATTGCAATTCCACTGGAAAACAATTTAGTTTGCACATTACTACTTCTTAAAAGTCAGCTTCTTGTCAATTTTACTTGGTATCCAGAGTGATTTTCATGGTTGGACTTCTTTAAATGGACCATAACATAACCATTTAGTAGAAGGAACAGTCTTTGCAGTTTCACCTAAGTGTCAGCTAAAAGGAATGGATAAAACAGACAGGCCCATATTCAAAGGTCTCTTCTTGAGCATAGGAAAAGTTCTAGTCCTTATCCAAACATGGTACCTTGTAGACATCTTGATTTAAACGTTTAAAAGTAAAAATTTGTGAGTAGATAGAGTAAATGATCCTCCAGTGCCTCTTCCAACCCTATTTCAAAATTACTTTCTGTAATTTTGGCTGCCTGTCTTCACAGTAGGAGAATATTTTGTGTTTGCTTTATTACAACCTCAGATACAGAAAAATAATTTTGACTAAATTCTAGCATTTTGCAAATCAAATGTTAAAAACAAACATTGGATTAAATTAAATTTCCATTGGGATTTCCATCTCAAGAACTCTAGTGTCTTAACTGATGTAACATGGGTTGCCAAAAGGCTTGGTTTGAATCTTTCCTGTAATCTGTCTTGAATGTCTCTTGTAACCAGTTATTACAAAAGTATTCAAAAGGAAGGGCTTCTGACAATCTAGAGATGGAAAGAGAGAATTTATTAATTACAAGGTTTTTCTTTCCTGCTAAGCCATTTACACTCATCAAGTGTTTTAAAGTTGAATTTTTTGTCTATTTAACAATGAGTCTTCTATCACTTCCCTTCAACTAACGGAGTGCACTGTGACAGGAAGCTTTTCCTGTTGATTTGATCTAAATTTAAATTACTGCGTGCCCCAAACCATGGGGTGTGCTGTCCCAAAAGATCTGACATTTCAGTCCAGGAATAGGGTGGCACATCTGTGAAACTGGATGAGATGTTTTGTTCTCCAGAGAAGAGAGAGGTTTGCATAACAACTTTACTAATTGTCCCTTGAAAAGCATGCCGACTTCAAAGGAGCAAACATTTCTGCAGGAGGATTATACAGAAATAGACATTAAAGATCAAATTGACTTACTGATACAACTAGTTTTGTCCATTTATTTCCAGTGCCTGTTAATGTAGTTTTAAGGATTAGATAGGTCCATACAAGTATCTTTTTGTAACTCAAATACAGTAACTCCTCCATATTTTCCAACACCAGATCTACTGAGGTTTATGACTGGTCTTACAGTTTTTAACCTATTAGTCTCTATTTTCATTGCAGTTGTGTATATGAGATCTGGTCTCTGCTGCGAACACTGTTGCTCTAAAGCAAAGAAGGATCCTGGTCCTTGTATAAAAAACAAATGGATCCCAGTCTAACAGATACATATAAATTATTGCTCATTTGGATTATAACTTGGTTTTTTTCACACACATGTAAAACCTAGTAAAGATACTCATGTTTTGGTTAAGAGTAAGTAGTTCTTACTGACTTTAAGTAAAACTTAACTCTTTGACTTAAAACAAATTAGTATAAAACAGACTCAGGGATTTTTTCATGGAGGTCCTTAAAACTTTTTCCCCTGGGTATAACTACATTGGTGTTTGCATTTGATAAATTTATCCGACTTCACAGGTAGTTTGCAATTAGTCCTTTCTGTGGCCTGATTCAAAAATGTTTTCATGAAGCTAATAGTTACAGAGAATGTTTTTTAAATTTGATAATGAAATAATGCTGGAAATGTCATGTTCACGGTGACAGCGGGAGAATGAACCACAACCTGTAAAAAAGAATGATATACAAATAAATTCTTGTGATATGGACATAGCACAGAAACTTGTCTTGCATTGTTTTGCCTCTGTTTCTGCCTGTGATTCTGGCTGCTTTTCATTTTTTATGCAAATAAAAATTTTTTATGCAAATTCTTTTGTTTTCTATTAAGGTAGACTATAAAACCATACTGGAAATCAGTGTCAAGAAGTATTGGCTCCAGTTGTTTTGGGGCATCCATCAACAACATTTAACTCCAGTTCCCATCCAGAAAAGAAAAAAAAGAGGAAACAAAAGAAAAAAAAAAGGAGAAAAAAAAAGAAAAAAAAAAAGAAGAAAGAAAAATGTCTTTCCGACATTTCAAAGAGAAAGAACTCTCAGAGCTCTTGCTTTCCACTTTTCAGTCATTTAAATTACTGTCTTGGAACAAGGGATCTTGCTATGTTTTGTAGAGAAGTTAATGGAACTTGTATAAATGAAATTCTCTGTCTCTGTAATAGTGCCTCAAGCTACCTATGGCAGGAAGACTTAGATCATGAGAATTGCAAGCACATTTCTAAATCTGTAATTCTAAATTTGATATCTTGTATTATTGTCAATATACAGAGATATTGGAAAAAACTTAAAAACAAACCAAACTCCCTAGTATTTCCATTAAGCAATAATTTCTTCTTTATTTTTGTTTGCAGAGCAGACGTTTTTATTTGCCACTGGTGATTTCACTTTCCCTTCTGTGACTTAGCGGGGCAAAGTAGAAAGGCAAGAGGAAAGAAATAATTTTATTGCTTCAACCTCATCACTGCAGTGTGGGAACTCATCAAATTCCCATTTCCTCTTGTATGGATATTGTCTGTTTGACATTACTGCTCACATTATAATTACATAAAGATCCTTTTATAATTTTGACTCAAGTAGGGGATCACCTTTCTCTGTGGTATGTAACAGGAGGCTAAAGTGGGATCCTCAATGAGAGCTTCGTCTCTGGCCTCTGTCAGTAGGTCTGGATTCTGTGCAACAAATTTGTTTAGTGAGGAGAACAGGAAAAAATGTGGTGATCATTATTTTTGCAAAGATGTTGGAAGAGCTGGCAAACTGAACAATCATGCATCAGGATGCTGCATGTACTTCAGCATTTGAGTCTTGATATTTTTGGCAAATGTGTTTTTATTAAATGCTATAATATAATAGAGGAAACGTTGTGAAATAGTTTATTCTTTGTTGAATGTTTCCAATGCATTTACTTTTATAATATAGTAGGACTGTAAATAACTGATTTTTCTTGTGTGCTTATTAGTACACATCTAAATTTTCAAGTATAGTACTACCAAAGTCCATAGATTTCCTCTTGTCAGCATTTCTGTCACTCAGCATATTTGACACATGGCCTTCTAATTTCTCCGTTTACAACTTTTTCATACTTTGTACAACTACAATTATAGTTAAACAATGTCCCTAACATCTTTTTCTCAGTAAGACCTGAACTTTTTATTTCTGAATAATGAGGAAGACAAATACGCACTTTTACAGATTATCTATAGAGGCAGAGGTTTATATGAAAAATAGGACAAGCCTGCACCTCTTTCTAATAGCAGAGGAGAAAATAATTTTGAAATTACAATTCACAAGTCTCTAATGACAATTTTCAGTGTTCACATTTTTTCTGTGAAATCTCTCATAATACACCTCTTATTTTTCAGTATTTCTGTTTCTCAGTGTTCAAAGTGATATCCAGATTCTGATGTCTTTGTTTATGCTGAAAAGCTCATGCTTATGTTTGGGGACTGGGTATCGGGGAAAAAAAAATGCCAAAACACATTGAACACCATAGCTGGAATTCATCCAGGTGAACTCAAACATTCAAAAGTTCTGAAATGTTTAAATCTCAGCTAATCATCAGAGTTAATGGAAAGGAACAGGAACCTTTTCAGTTGAATCATTTGTTCAATTTTTTATACCTATTTTAGGATAAAGTTCACACATTTCTGCACACTGAATATAAAGGCTGTGTCAGATGGTTAATACTAAGACATCTAACTTTTGGACAACTGAAAATTAGGCATGATGAACTGCATCTATAATTGGTTAGAATGGGAATTGTTTGGAACTTAGGAGCCAAAATGTGCTCAATTTTCAGTCTCCCTATAGGCCACTGTGGGAAAGAATGGCAAAATCTGTCCTTCCAGTAAATTGCTCAGACTGCTAAAGAATGTTAAATTTACTCTTCGCAGAAATGACAAAAAGGAAACATGAAGGAGTGAGACGTTGACTTCTCTGAACTGTTTAAATGGACTTCTATTGAGTGTAGTTTGCAATCACTGTGGTTTACACCAACAGAAATCTGCATGAGAGAAATTGCCCATCCCTAGTCATATGCTAAATAAAACAGGAAAATATATCTGATGGTGTACCAGAGAAGTATCATCTCCAACACAGTGGAGGCATGTTGTGCCTGAGTTTCTACTCAGGACTTGAACCTAATGATTGGTCAGATTTGTGTGTGTGTGTGTATACATGTATACACATGCATATACATACATATACAAACTGTATATATATATATATATATATAAAAAAACTGTAGTGCCTTTGGAATTTTGGACAATACTCCAAGATTAATGTGTTACTTTACTCTGGGTTAAATTACTGATGGCATAACTTGGCCATTATGCTGAAGACAAAATTTGCCATTTATGTGCAGTGTTAGTCTTGCTGAATGAATAACACACCATTGAAAATAAGCAAACATATCTGTATGATGTTCAGGAGCCAAGTTAGTAATTTTACACAATGCTGCAGACTGTTGTTCCATGTGGAGAGGCATATCAGTACCCACAGATATCTCTTACACAGTGTTAAGGGGGCTTTGACACTCTCTGTATTGAGGTTGAAATGTTTCAAAAGAAAAGTTTTCATCAACTTGTTGAATGCCACTTCAGTCTAAGGCGAAAGTAAAATTGTGAGTGTGTCACTTATGGTAAATTACAATTTTTTTTTTCTTGCCCTATTTTACCATTCAAATACTTTCTATAACTAGTCTTCTGCTTAAAAAAAAAAAATCTCAATTTTTCATCTTCATGAGAAATTCTGAGATTTGCACATACTCCGGCTGCCAAAAGAGAACAGCCTAAATTGACCTTTAGAAAAAGCAACATGAAATTTGTTGTAAATGTAAACTCCTGAGTTTGAGAAAGCAAAGGCTTATGGAAAATGTCCGAGAAGAGAGGAAAACCCTGGTCTCTGACCATGGACAGGAAGGACAAGGCGCAGTCCCTTCTGGAGCCAGAGCTGCAGTGTGTGGGCAGAGCACAAGCAAACACTATGTGGGAAATGTCCTACCTCAACAAAGTTAAACGCTAAATGTCTTCTGTTTCTGTGTCAGTCTGTGTAAACAATTAGTTATGGTACAGGGCAAAACAACGACATAATCCACATCAGTCTTGACTGCCAGTTTTTCTTTTTTTTGATCTCTATGGCATGCCCAGAGCCCCTGTATGCTGTGTGGCATGCAGTTGTCTCTTTAAGAAAGGAAGACAGGCAACAGACATATGGGTTGTCAGTAATAAAATATTTTGTGGAGAGGATACAGCTGCTTCTAGTTTAATATCTGCCAGCTGAAAACATCTGTATTACCCAGAAAAAAACAGAAGAGAGAAAGGTTATCTCTGGGAAGAATAGCAATACTTTCTAGCAAATCATTTGTATATCCAGACATATACTATAAAACTGATAAACCTCCTTTACTTATTGTCCTGAACAGACTAAGACTACTTATTCTATTTCAATCTATTCCTGCAGTCTAATTACTTAATTTCACCTTTTACAACTAAACTTAGCAGACTGACCCAAGAAATCAGAGGGATGCCTAAGGTACTCCTCCGAAATATATATTTTGTATAATCTAATTCTAACTCTGTGATATTTTCCACCCTTATGTCCTCCTCTTGAAGGGACTTATGGTGCTTAAGATCTGGGATCTTCCCCTCGGTAACTGATGTATTATAAAGGACATCTGTTGTTCTCTTGATCCTAACCGCTGCTAGTGGCTGCTAGCCAAAGAGACATCAAAACCTGTAATTTATCATTACCTCGTTATCCTCTCTGAATGCTGAAGAAGTCCTGCTCAAAGGCATGTATTTGGAAGATGTGAACCAAATCATAAACGGGGCGTTTCACATTACAGAATATTTTACAACTGTCACATTTTCAGATAATTCTGTTGTGTAGGGTTAGGTAGGACTGGGTCAGTAAAGGTCTTATACTCCTAAAATCTGCAGAGGCCTACTCTCAGGTGAGGACTGCAGAACAGTCTGTAAGATTTTTCAGCTATATAGGAAAAGTCGGGTGCCTCAGGGTGAAATGTAAGGAGTTGCAATGCTTATTGGAGGATAACCTAGCCTAGAGCTCAGCAATGCAGGGCCTCTGGTTGAAATCCCACCCAAAGCTGCAACCTTGGTACTTCATTCAGGGATTAGGGGCAATGTTGTTATCAGGTAATCATTCAGATGTTACAACAATCTTCCAGGATGCGGAAGACCTATTTTATAAGGCCTGCTCAACCATGGAGAGCACAAATCAATCTCCCCCACGTCACAGGAAAGCACTACGTCTCTGAGGCGACGGTACAGTCGGAACTGGAAAAGAGAGTGCTCTCCCTATTGAACTTGTATGTCTCTCTTCCTGAATGAACGTGCTGATTATGGGCCACTACATATTGGGGGAAGGATGGGTAGAGGTAAGGTGATGCTAGACTTACAGACACAAAAGCTTGAGTGCCTTCCTCACCTCCCATCCACTACAGCTGTGACTTGTGCTCAACCTTACCCTAGTGGGGCCTTTCTGTAGCTGGGAGTCCTGTGCACATGTTTGTTACTTGTTTGATGGCTGTAGAAGTTAAATATTCTCCTTTACCTGTGAAACCAAGTATTTTCAAATGAAATTATAACCACAGGTTTGGGTGGGCTGGCTGTTCCTACCCTCCACTGGATGATGCCTCCTGACACCTCAGGCAGCAGAACTTGCATGTCCTGGCCCCAAAACAGGAGATGGCTGTCTCTCTGAGGAACACTGTCCTGTTGAGTGTCAAGGCCATCCTGGGAATGGATCTGTGCTTCAGCTGCGGCAAACACCTAAAACAGAAAGTAGGAACCTCTGAGCGGGGATTTTTCTGAGATAAGAGAATAGGTCTTATCACGTTAATGCCTCTTCAGACTTGTGCTTTAAGACTCTCCATTAGCTGCTTAAATACCTTTTTAGTCAACTTCTTTGATTTGAAGGGTGCTATTGATTAAAAACTATTTTAAATAAGTGTTATTTCCTTTCCTGATCATCTGCCACATTTTGCTTGGCCTTTTACAATACCATATTCTTTTTCTTTTTTTCTTTTTTTTCTTTCTGTGCCTTTTCCTTTTTTCCACCTTTGAATAGTTTCTTTAACAGAATTTTGATTTTTATGGCACACGAAATCAGCAGTTAGCTGCATTCTGATCAAACTGGTCTCACTGAGAAATTAGGGCTGTCTTTACAGTCGGCAGAGTTGCTGGTAAAATCAACACACTCCCTGCCCTCCTTAATGTAATCACAGAAGTATTGCTATAAAAATGCTCCGACTGATACAGCTGATTCAAGTTCATTACAATGACATCAGCTATATTGGTGTCAAACTGCACCTATGCAGCTGTGTAACTCTTCCAGTGAAAACTCACATGAGATACTGATACAGTTAGGCAGGTAAATGCTACAAATAGACAACATCCAGTTTGTATTCAGCTCTCAGTGAAGAGAGGAGGGCTTGTACAGTACTGGAAGGCAGTAAGATTCAATATCTCTATGTTTATTTGAATTTGCCTCCCTCTTATAACTGCCAGTTTTGAAAATTAACAAAGAAAATGCTTTGGTTTCACATGTTTAACTCTGAAAGCCTGTATATTTCATATCTGCTCAGGGAGTATAATATTCATGAGAAAATGAACTCAGATTTCTCTGCCGAGGATAAATGATACTGGTGATGGATATTTTGCTGGAAAGAGACATATATAGCACCAGTGACCTGAATATTCAATATAAGGTCTGTAGATTTGCTTTGTCAAAGATAAAATATTAGTTTTAATTCTAATGGGACATGCTGAAATACAGTTAATAATACTTAATTATTTGAGCTTTGACAAATGGGCAACAAACTCCTTCTGTCCTTGCATAGCTAGTCAAGCACTCTGTTCCCATAAGGCTTTCATGGATTGATAGGCTTTAAAGTCAGGTGGTGTACTACATCTTTTGGTCTGACCTCATAGCTGACGCAGTTGCCAATAACTTGTGTTTCACTACAGTATACCTGTTGAGAACAGGTTAATTTTTTATTTGGGTGAATCCACAGTAGGCAGCTCTTGTTGACCTTGGCCAATCCCTCCTGTTCCCATACTGGAGATCATTTCTCGCTCTGTAGGGCTCACACAACTGCTGGCAGGGACCAGGCGGGAAATAGGGACGTTGATATTATTTTTCCTCTTTTTTCTATCCTGTATAATTTTAGTGATTCTTTAGTGAAGAATGTGGTCCATCAGCTGTTTATATCAGAGGTGGCAGCAAGCTGCAGCACAGGGATGGTGAAAAGCTGTTGACAGATGAAAGATAAGAGGAATACAGGAGGGGAGATGAAGAAAGGTTTCTTCTATAGAAAATACAGCATAGAAGGATGCCCTCATGTATCCAGGTCTTCTCTTGAAGAAGAAAATGGGAAAATCGAGCTCTTCTATTGCTTGGCTGCTCCTTAGGTTAATTGCTGCCACTGTTAAAGGAGTATGCCTTATTTCTAAGTTTAACTGATCCAAATGATAAAGGTGCTCACTAGCAGGGTAGCATTTCTGTTGTCTTTATAGTACAGGGCTACTATAGGTTAATAAAAACTAATAATTTTTAAATATTTTTTTGATTATCTCAGACCTAGTGGGAGGATGTACTGTATGAAAGTTTAGACAGGGAAGCAAAGTTATTGGTCTAGTGTTATTCTGCAAACAGGATCTATTCTAGGTTGTGTCTCTGAGTTAGTATTACTCTATTTTCAAGCACTTTCTAGCTGTTATGTCAGAAAACAGTGACCTATATTTCTATTTTATCCTAGATTTTATACTTTCCTTTTTTATTATATTTATACTGATGTTTATAATGTTCATTTCATTGATAAAAGTTTAATAATGTTGTTTTAAAAGCCTTCAGCTTTACATAACTAATTACTATGCTGTGACAAAAGTAAAATACAAACAAAAGAGGCAATGGAAGATATTGCAATACTTCTAAAGTGCCTCCAGTAATGAATAGGCATTTGAAATATCTGAAAACAAAAAGCACATAGATAAGCGTAAACATACAATGGTAATTCAATTCGAGATACTATTGAAAAGTCAGTGAGAAAATTAGTAATTCTGTATTTGATGTACATTTGGATGGTGTACCACAGCAGCAGTAAATGTGTTGCAATAGAAAGCGGGGTTTTTTTCCTATTAACCAAGTTCCTATCTGGACTCCTTTGCTTGTCTTCTTGGTTTCGATCATATTGAAACATTTCATTTTGACTTTGACTTTTGCTTTAAATTATATTGACTTCGCTTAGTCTAATATAAATTATTATTTGTGTTCAGTATTGAGTAAAGACTAATCTGTATCGATGTACGTTAGACTGACCATTATTAAACAGTACATTCTGTAGTTTCTTAGATGATTGGTTTTGTTTCAGAATGTCAGTTCTTCCTTATAGTCTAATGTTAAATCTTTGTATTTTAATTATCATTCATAGTAAATAGACATTTTGAAATGTATATCTTAATTTTAATTTGGAAGGAGAGTTTTGTTTTCTATTGAGCAGTAAATAAATTATCAAATGAAAAAGGACAGGAAAATAACAACACTTCCCATAGGGCTTTGAGATTACACTACTCTGTGGCAAGACTTTCATGGGAACAAATTAGTACATTGTCATACTGTTAAAGATAATTCTGTAATTTGAATACACCCACTTAAATTAAATTTATGGAGGCCGGTAAATTTGGACACTTCTGAAATCCTTTAGCACTTTGATATTGCAGTCATAGTGATCTTGTTACATAGGACTATCTCATTTTACATGAGTTTTGGAATATAATAAATAGCTTGAAAAAGGATATCATAAATCCACTAATTAAGTGGAAATTCAAACCAGCATTCACAGAAACAGAGGAACTTCCCTGATTCTCATTTGACATAATCTCCAAATTTCATGTTCATTCTCCAAAGTATAGGCACAAGGTTTTACTTAAAAATATAATTGCTTGTATATTGACAACATGATTCTTACCCTAATCTAATTTTCAGAAACATCTGAGTCATCTTAACAGGAACTATTTAAAAAGTCTACCAGAAGCAGGGATCCAACTATTTCTAACAGGGTTACCAGCAAAACTGCATAATTGTCCAAACTGAACACAATTATTTGCTGCTTTTCTCCTTTCTGCCTTATTCCTTTATATTGGCACCAGAGCCACACATTTCTCCATCCTTCAAGTATATTTTTGGGGAAAAAAAAGTGTCATTCCCCCACTGTGTTCCCCCTCCACACACTGTGGATGATAATCTTTCTAGGCATCATTCTCCAAAATATTATATTAAATGACTGTAGCACAGGATCTGTCCAATTATTTGTCATTCATCAAAACACCTAGAGATTGCTGTGATTAACTCCTGGTCATGCCTGTGGTTGTAGAGCTGGGTGATGCTTTTAAACATCTGCCCGTGTTTCCTCATTGCCACTCCATGCCAGCCCTGGTCTCAATCTCACTTTTCTCCAAATGTTTTTCACAGCAAAGGAATAAGAAGAAGTTGGGAAAGACAACTAATTTTAAATCTTTGCTATGGGTCACCAAAGAAGGGGTTTCTGAAAGAGCTGACAAAAGGTAGATACCACATTTTTCCTCTTTCTCCCCTTAAAAAATTCAGTAAGATTTGGACCCCTTAGTCCCTTAGCCTCTTGGTGAAAAAAATGATATTCCATCTCTAGTCATTTTCAAAGCATCCAATTTGTACAAAAGTACTAAATAGAAGTGGAAAAGGATTGCTCGCAGAGTACCTCATTCTAATGCTAGGAAGGCTGCATACTAAACATACTGTAAATTGATTAACTATCAGAATGATCCATATAAACACCCTCTGCTAGTCTGAAAATTAAATATGCTTGACCATTGATCTGCCAACAGTAGCCTAGATCTTAAATATTCTGTTAGGAATTACATGATTTAATTTGTATGATTTGTTTTGCGTATTCTTTCTTACTTACACACTCTGACAATTTATCACAAGAAAGCCATATAACAGCCATAAACTTGAACAGATTATGTTCAAGAATTTTCAACTCCAAACTTAAGTAAAGTAAGGTTCTATTTCATGCAGATGTATTCTCCAAGTTGTTAAATTGCTTTCTAGGAAATGCCACATGTTGTATTTTCCACATAAAGTGGGTTTTGTCCTCTTGTTAGATGTATTGGCAAACTAAACAGACACCATTTTATGCTGCTGCTGAAGAATCTTTTTTCACTGCTCTCTAAAGTTCTATTCATACATGAGAAAAAGCATATCACCTCAGCCCTCCTCAAACAATGTATTTCCTTTTTAAGTATCTACTTCGAGTATGCAGGTTCGAGTGAGCAATAGCACACTAACAGCTGCTGATAAAATTATACCTATGGAAAAGTAAAAATATCCTTTTTCCTGGTTTCTTTTTGTATTTTTGTTAAAGTAGATACTGTTGATTTTATACTAGTATGCCTTATGTTGTCACCTTTGCAAAACAACTATGTAGACACTCAGTAGACTCTTCCGACACTGCTTAAAAATCATTCAGTTTATCTTCTAGCCACAGAGTAACCTTTTTCATATGAAGCTGTTCTTACAAGGTCTGCCAAAAATTCTTACCACAGATAAATCTTTTATATTTTTCCAGTGCCTAAGTATCATCCTTTTAGCAATCATTAAGCTTGTATATATCCATTTTGATGATGCTTTAGGGATGCCTTTAATTCCCAAAATGTCAGACAAAATGCAAACAGAAGGTTCTAAGCATATTTTGCTTCCAATTATTTGGCATGATTGACTAAAATAATTTACTTTTTCATTCTGAGAAGATGGTTATGGCCTCTGCTAGAAGTTAAGCATGTAACGAGTTAGCTTTTTAATGTTTTCTCCAGAATATGTACTTTCTTTTCCATTTTGAGAAGCAAATTTCAGAGCAACTTCCAAATGATGATAACTGCCTAGAAGAGAAACAATACCAGTAAAACAATAGCATGAAATTTATGCTAGATTATCTCCACGAATGACATTTGTTTTGGATGGGCAGATTAAGTAAAAGTTTAGAAATGTAGTGGAAAGTGTATTTATTTTTTACTTTCTTATTCTCTACAGTTTTCTAATAAAGGAAAGGAAGCATCTTTCTTCATAGGACTTTCAATGCTCCAGGAGGAAAAATGTAAGGTATAATTCCTTTATAGAGAGGACGTTAGGAATAATATACCTCCTCCTGTGAAAAAGCCTATAATATTTTTAACAAGCATAAGGAATGTATTTCATAAAGGATTATAAACTCACTACAATATGCCACATAAAAACAGTATTTGAAATGTTGTAAGGGTATACCTGATATCTGTTGATATTCCAGCTATATAACTTCCCTGCATTATCTCTGTTCATATATTGATACTGCTCTAAATTATGAAAAATATGCTGATGTAGCACAGTGCATACACTTTGCATAGGATTCATCTGACTAAAGGCAGATTTTCATTTGAACTAGTCATCCTTGTCTTCCATGTCTTCCATGGAGATATAGCCAATATATTTAAGGGGTGACTACAATAATGTATCTCACCAACATGTATATCTAGACCAGATCATTAAATCAATCACACACACTGACTGTCTACATCTCTTCACCGAATATAAAGGGAACATAATGAGTGAACAGCTGTCTTAGGTTAGCTGAATCTTACCTGTTTTCACTAGTGTTATAACTTGCAGTAACTTCATCTGTCCTCTGACTTCCAAGAACAAAAACAGCTATTTGGGGAAGCTGTGGAAAACAACAAAGAAGATGGAAAAAAAGAATGTTTTGGGAAAATTTCCCAATTAAGAAACTGTGAAGGACAATGAACAATGGAATTGGCCAACGGGAATGGCATAAGTCATGTTGTTTAAATCTTCTACTAGACAAAATACTAAGCTAGTGCTGAAAAATTCTAGACTTACTTGGAAATGGACCCTTTATTTAACTCTAACTGCTATGTACCTGAGCAAGAATGAGTAACGGTGGGCTGTCAAGCTTTTTACAGAGATAAGCTCTTATAGCTCAATAGAATCAACAACCCTCAAAATTTAGTTTCTTTTTTGCAAGGTGATTTCTGGACATGTGAAATTAAGTTAAAGACTGAACAAGTATCTCTGTCTTCCTTACAAACACTACAAAGTATTTGTGACTGGAAGTTAGCATGGATAAACTTCCTCTCACAGTCCACTTATCTAAACATTATACCGCTAAAATGCAACCCTGAATTCTTCACGGAAACAACAAATTCCTTTTACACCCAACTTAAACATATAAATTTCAATATCCAACTGAAGCAAATGGTCTACAGTAGTTGGAGAAGAATTTTCTAATGAAAGCATGCAAATGAACATTGTGAGTACATATGTCATGGAAGTCTGCTGTGTGCAATAAGAGAGTTTGTTGGAAAGGTATGCGAATGTCTGAATGTCTGTGTTTAATGATAAGTGATAAATTAATAGGGATGTTAATACTATTTCATTTCATAAGCTAGTATCTCCGCTTGTTCTTATTGGCATGTGGCAAATAGAAATTACAAGTTTCTCAGCACAAAAGGAGTAGGGAGCCGAAGATTTTCTCATGAAAGCAAGTGGGAATATTTTGCGTAAGTGAAGAACAGAAAGTCTGTAGGACTGCAGAACATGTTGACACGTAATTTAAAACTAAAGTGCCTTTTTTCTGGCCTACTTACAAGATGTACTCTTCAGACACACTGAAAGTCAGAATTTTGTAGAGAAGAACAGTAAAAAAGTTACTGTATAGGAAATACAGATGTGGGATTTGAAGTACAAGGGTAGAATAGCACCTTCACAGAAACTGCTCTGCTGAAACTTAAGAATTTTTTCAGCTGGCAATGTGGGGGTTCTTGGCCTCATAGGTTTCAACATTAGGGGAAGAAAAAAAAGAGGCTGACAGATGGGATATTTTACATCTGTAAGGTGATGTATCATTATGTCTGAGTTAATTAAAAGTTCTTCTGTTGGAAGAAAGATGTGCTTTGAAAGATTTTGGCATTTAATATGATGATGTGTTTTTTCACTGACAAAAGGAACTTAGCTTCATATGATACACTGTGCTCAAAAATTTATTTCAGGGCAAAATAAAACACGAAATTAAATTTGTTTTTTAAATAATTCACTCAAGTAAATGAAGATGCTAAATTATGTAAGAGCATGTGTGTCTTTTTCTCTTGGCAATAAATGAATGGGATTTGTAAACAGGAAAAAGTGCTTAGCTTTGAAAATGGAGGGTCCAATTCACAAAAGCCTTTTATATAATTTGTGCAAGTGTACTTAGTCCGCTGAGAAAGTGTGCTGAAAGTGATTGTGGTCACAGTCCTGCTGCTGCTTATGTACTGATTTCTAGGGCTCAGTTCAAATGTGTAGACACAGCTTTGTGTCTACACATTTGTTTATTCCATCTAGTGCCAGACAAAATTTAATAGAGTACCCTACTTGCTTCAGAACAGTGCAGGTCTCTGCTCACTTCAGTGTCATATCTGCTTCCCTTGCTAAACATCTTAGTCACACTAAAGCCTCTGGAAAGCAATCTTTAGGTAACTGAATTAAGCTCTGTCTCTACGGCTCTGCCAGTGACTGAGATTCAGTCCTGTGTAACAGGCCCTCCTAGAGTTTAAACTGATCCAGATGTGGGTGGTACTCAAGATGCATATAGATTATGCTCTCTCTATACAGGAAAACAGTTATGGTCTGTCTTGACTGGCATTTCTGGTTCAGATCTGTGCCTCGTTACAACACTCACAACCTTCATGGATTTCAGCTAAACTTGGATTTCCAAATGCATGTCTATATTGTACTTCACAGGAGCCAGCCTGGCCTCAGAATTAGACCTAGATAAATTGAGTCTTCAAGTGACCGTGCCATGTCTGAGTCAGCATGGCTAGAAGGAGCTGCAATCTTTGTATACACAATTCGGGGCTTATATCATTTGTAATGGACAAACTTGTTTCTAAATACATGTAATAAATGATCAATTGTTATCTGATGAGAGGTGGCGGGCCTTATAATTGTAATCTGACTGGTGTAGTGGTAGATGAAATTTTTACTGTAAGTGTAAATTTTGCCTTGTCTTGGATGTGGGTATTTTATATTCGTTTACACCAGTTCTAGGAGAATGCAATCTTGGCATTTTGTTCTGACTTGGTAGCAACTTTGTAACCACCTGATGTTTCCTTGAATCATCACAAATGACACAGGGAAGTAGTAAATCAAGTAGTTCATTCTGGTGGATTTTGGGGGGGTTTGTTGTTGTTGTTGTTGTTGTTGTTGTTGGTTTAATTTATTTTTTCTAATAAAGAACCTGGACCTCAGTCATACATAATGGCTACTTCTATACTTGTCAACTAAGAAGTCTTAAGGAAAATTCCTGGGCACTGGAACTTGGGTATTTACACTATCGAATTGTTAGAAAAGTCCTTGACATTCATTTGGCCTATGACAACTAGAACTCTGAAATAATTATCAGGCATGGTTTGAGATTTAGCAGAGAATATTCAATAGAAAAGTTAGATGCTATTCTTTTTTGGAGTCTGTGAACGTTTAATAGGAAGGACACAGGTGCTTGGCAGATACTGGCCTCAATGACAGTGAATAGTCTCAAGCAATTTGCTAGTACAGAAATTGGCAAAAATAGCTAAAAATACAGTGTAATTACTCTTTTGCCACTAATCATTATTTATTTTTTGGCATTTTTAGAGTCATTGCCTTTTAAAATTTATCTTACAGCATGATGAAAATAGTGACACTCGTGAGGCCTGTTTGCACGTTTCTGTGTTTGCAGATCTTTTCTATGCAATTTTAAAGCTGGTTGACCAAAACCAACCATATATGCCAAGATAGGGACCAATCACCTCCCTAGATAATAGCATAATAATATTTCCAATATTGATTTCTATCAAATTTGTTATATTTGAAAATATTTACTTTTAATAGCCACTATGTCTTTCAAATTTGTGCTTTCATGTCAGCACCCTTATTAAACATTACACTTTTCCCCAAGACTACCTGCTCCTCCTGCTAGCATCTTTGGGCCAGACTTTTTCCAGACGGCCTTTCAGAAGTCCAACTAAATTACATTTAACAATTCTTTATCCATTATTGTTTCAATTCTTTTGAACAAAATGAGGCTTAAGCAGTACAATTTCCCTTTACAGAAGCTCTTCTGATTTCTATTGTATTACGCTCATTTGTGTGTTTTATAAGTCTCTTTAAATGTGTTTTCAGCTAATTTACCTAACACTAATGTCATGTTCACTGGTCTATAATTTTCAGGCTCAGCCCTAACACATCATTTAAAGATGGCTACAATACTGGCTACCCTCCAGTCTACTAGCACAATAGCGGAGATTAATAAGAAATTCTGTATTTTTTGTTTGCAATTCAGTCACTTTGATAGGGATTTTCAAAGGTCGCTAATGCAGTTAGGTACCCAAATCCCATTAACATTTAGTGAAAGATGTGCATTGTACTCCCAGAGCTTCTCTGGAAAACTCCTAATTTTAGTCATAAGTGCTCCTCGGTGAATGCTGTTTCATCCTAGTTACACAATGATATGAATTCACAGTTTGGCATAGCACCTTCCTTTTTAATACAGCATCCCTTTGGCTACATCAGCAGTGAAGCATAATGCAGAAATCACAAATTCCTTTTTGTGTAAAGCATAAAGTAGTAATAATAGTGTAGTCAGTTTAACCCCACCCTGAACCAGCCATGGACTTAGACCCTTCCATTTCATGCTAATTACTCAGCTCTATTCAACATACCTGCAAATGTCATTAACTTTGTTAATCTTTCGCATATTCCTCTTCCTTACCTATCAAGGACTTCCTTCCATTCTTTGCAGTCTGTTATTCTTATTATTCTGTTTACAAACAGAGAAGGACTGGTGGGAGATATGGTGGTTGGAGGCCGTCTTGGGCTTAGTGACCATGAAATGGTAGAATTCTTGATTCTCGGTGAAGTAAGGAGGGGGGCCAGCAAAACCGCAACCATGGACTTCCAGAGGGCGGACTTTGGCCTGTTCAGGATGCTGGTTGAGAGAGTCCCTTGGGAGACAATCCTGAAGGGCAAAGGGGTCCAGGAAGGCTGGACGATCTTCAAGAAGGAAGTCTTAAAGGTGCAGGAGCAGGCTGTCCCCATACGTCGTAAGAAGAACGGGCAGGGAAGACGACTGGCCTGGCTGAACGGGGAGCTTTTGCTGGGACTCAGGAAAAAAAGGAGAGTTTACCGCTTGTGGAAGAAGGGGCAGGCGACTCAAGAAGAGTACAGGGGTCTCGTTAGGTCATGCAGAGAGGAAATGAGAAAGGCAAAAGCCCAGCTAGAATGCAATCTGGCCGCTGTCGTCAGAGACAACAAAAAATGTTTTTACAACTATATTAATGACAAGAAGAGAGCCAAGGAGAATCTCCATCCTTTATTGGATGCGGGGGAGAACATTGTCACCGAGGATGAGGAGAAGGCTGAGGTACTTAATGCCTTCTTTGCCTCAGTCTTTAACAGGCAGAGCAGTTATCCTCAGGGTACTTGTCCCCCTGAGCTGGAAGACGGGGACGGCAAGCAGGATAAACCCCCCATAATCCAAGAGGAAGCAGGTAATGACCTGCTACACCACCTGGATGCTCACAAGTCTATGGGGCCAGATGGGATCCACCCAAGAGTGCTGAGAGAGCTGGCAGAGGAGCTCGCCAAGCCATTTTCAATCATTTATCAGCAGTCCTGGTTAACGGGGGAGGTCCTGGACGACTGGAGACTTGTCAATGTGACGCCCATCTACAAGAAGGGCCGGAAGGAGGATCCGGGAAACTACAGGCCTGTCAGCCTGACCTCGGTGCCAGGGAAGATGATGGAATGGTTCATCTTGAGGGTGTTCACAAGGCATGTGTGGGACAACCAGGGGATCAGGCCCAGCCAGCACGGGTTCATGAGAGGCAGGTCCTGCTTGACCAACCTGATCTCCTTCTATGACCAGGTGACCTGCCTAGTGGATGAGGGAAAGGCTGTGGATGTGGTCTACCTGGACTTCAGCAAGGCCTTTGACTGTCTCCCACAGCATTCTCCTAGAGAAGCTGGCGGCTCACGGCTTTGACAGGTGTACTCTGCGCTGGGTCAAAAACTGGCTGGACAGCCGGGCCCAGAGAGTTGTGGTGAATAGAGTTCAATCCAGTTGGCGGCCAGTCATGAGTGGTGTTCCGCAGAGCTCAGTTTTGGGGCCGGTCTTGTTCAATATCTTTATCAATGATCTGGATGAGGGGATTGAGTGCACCCTCAGTAAGTTTGCAGACGACACCAAGTTGGGCGGGAGTGTTGACCTGCTCGAGGGTAGGAAGGCTCTGCAGGGGGACCTGGACAGGCTGGATCGATGGGCCGAGGCCAACTGTATGAGATTCAACAAGGCCAAGTGCCGGGTCCTGCACTTTGGCCACAACAACCCCATGCAGCGCTCCAGGCTTGGGGAAGAGTGGCTGGAAAGCTGCCTGTTGGAAAAGGACCTGGGGGTGCTGGCTGACAGCCGGCTGAACATGAGCCAGCAGTGTGCCCAGGCGGCCAAGAAGGCCAACGGCATCCTTGTCTGTATCAGAAATAGTGTGGCCAGCAGGAGTAGGGAAGTGATCGTGCCCCTGTACTCGGCACTGGTGAGGCCGCACCTCGAATACTGTGTTCAGTTTTGGGCCCCTCACTACAAGAAGGACGTTGAGGTGCTGGAGCGTGTCCAGAGAAGGGCAATAAGGCTGGTGAAGGGTCTGGAGAACAAGTCTTCTGAGGAGCGGCTGAGGGAACTGGGGTTGTTTAGCCTGGAGAAGAAGAGGCTGAGGGGAGACCTCATCGCTCTCTACAACTACCTGGAAGGAGGTTGTAGCGAGGTGGGTGTCGGTCTCTTCTCCCAAGTAACAAGCAATAGGACAAGAGGAAATGGCCTCAAGTTGCACCAGGGGAGGTTTAGATTGGACATGAGGAAAAATTTCTTTACTGAAAGAGTGGTTAAACATTGGACCAGGCTGCCCAGGGAAGTGGTTGAGTCACCATCCCTGGAAGTATTTAAAAGACGTGAGGATGAGGCGCTTAGGGACGTGGTTTAGTGGGCATGGTGGTGTTGGGTTGACGGTTGGACTCGATGATCTTAGAGGTCTTTTCCAACCTTAATGATTCTATTCTATGATTCCCTATTCAGTTGTTACCATATAATGCCAGTATCACCTGCATTACACAGTAATGCATGTAACTGCATGTAACACAGCAGTTCTAGCCTGTTAACTTCCACTGATTTCTTTTATTTAATGCTTCTTTAAGTTGACTTAAGTTCTGAAGTTTTGGACTAGACCTAGAAACTTGAAGTTCCCATTCCACTGTAGGTTTTTTAAAGCTTATTGTTAGTTGCCTGAGTTCATCTGTGTTCAGCATCTTTTCTAAAGAAGCCAAGAGATACTTGAACAACATTACAAGGGATCTTATAAGTCTGTATTGAATAATAAAGTGCAGCCATAGAAGGTAAAATTGGGGCAGCTTTTAAACTAGCTTTTACAGTCCAGGAAAAAAAAAAGAAAAAAAACATAAAAATAAAAGATTAAACTTTCACCTGAAGAGCACTTTGCTTCTTCAGAGGACTTCAAAATCATTTGGAGAAATTCTGTTACGCAGACAATTGTATGTGACCACTATAGCTATAAGACACAGAAAATGCAGATCAAGACATATCAGTGGAGTGACTATTGAGGTTAACATTGGCATTCCTAAGATCACATGAGAAAAACCTGCTTAGGTTTGCGTCTTACAATCAACACAACACCAGAGGATAAAGTTTGACATGTAATAATCATTATCCTTTGTGACCATTAATAAATCAGACAGAAAAAGTGTAACTTCCAGATCTCAGCCTGAATAGTCAGAAATAGAATTGGAAAATGACTTTTTTTTTCCTTTTTTTTTCTTTTTTTTTCTTAAAGCTATCAGTTTTGACACAGAGATTTTAAAATGTCCTATCTAGAGGCTAGGAAGAACTGACTTTAATACTGTAACTAGTATGAAGTACAATAAGCAATATTCAAAACACAAGCTGATGTTCTTTGAAATAGAGTGCAACTATTTGCTATTTACATAACAAAAAACATAGAATGCCTATTTTCTGTAAATGAATTTTCAGCTACTTCTACTCCAACAATCTTATCTTTGAGTGGTTGGTAGTTTGGTAAATTATTATTGTGTTGCATCTAGATAAATAGTGTATTTTTATTCTCTAATTTAATTCCAGCTTGTTTTGGTGGGAAAAAGGAGGATCAGGACTTTTTGACTTTTGATCAGAAATAAAGAACAAGTTCTCCTGAATGATAGGGAAGATACTGCTTTTCTGCAAGTATTCTTCTCAGCAAGAACTGACTGAATTAAAAAATATTTGGTCACAAAATGTTTAACATGGAATGTTTGAAAAAGATTTCTCAGAGGCTTCAGAGCCTCTGTAAATATATGTTCTTGATCAAAATTTATATTTTTAATGTTTTTTATGATCTTGTTTCATAATGCAGGCAGAAGAATCCCTGCAGTTACTTTACTGGTTTCAGTACAAACAGGGGAAAAAAGTCAAGGAAATAACTTCCTGATTCTTATTATAATATGACTGGAAAGAACTGCAACCACTGTATTTGCAAGTGTTTCACAGAAAATTTCTGGACCACATTTATCATTATTATATGTTAGAAGACTAAAATCCTCTGAGGTCAAGAGGAGGGGTTTTTACCGTGGAATTTAATAGAAACAAGATTGGGATCTGATCAAGCCAGAGAACACATAAGAGTAAAAATGTGCCATCTTGAGGACTAGAGGTTTTGCCGAGATGGGTTATTTTTTAAATTTGCCCATTTGTGTGACTCAACAACTTTTGCATATGTTAAAATTGGATTTGAAATCCTGAGGGGCAGTAGTTGTCAATTTGAAGTGATTTGAGAATGAATCTGTAAAACATTTGTCCATCTTAATTTGTTTTATGAATCTTGCCAAAACCTCTGTGATTTAGCTTATAGTCATTATGTACAGTATTATAATAATGACTTTTTTTCAAGATCCTTGTGATTTATAACATTGGAAGATCTAAATTCTACAGAATGCCTTTTATTAAAGCAAATGAGGCTTCTAATAAAGTGCTATGGATTTAGAGATGTGAGATGCAAAAGAACTCTTTGTTTCCTAATTTTTTAATTTATATTTGTTCTGCTCCAACAGGAGCACATTTTAATTCTATGTTAAAGAAAGGAGATACTAAAAAAACCCAACTATGTGCATTCATTACTGCTGAAATGAAGGCTTAAATAGGGACAAAGCAGTAAAATGAAATTGAATATTAAAATGTTATTTCTCTGCATCAGCTTCCCAGTTTCTATTTTAAATATCAGTTGCAGAAGCCAAAGCAAATATACATCTGCTTTGCATTGCAAATTGGCTTGACACATTGAACAGAGTATTTAATCTGTTTTGGACACACAGAATGCCAATCACCATAATACCTAGGTGCTGTTGTAATGCCTAAGAGTATTGAAGATTTGTGCTATAATGTTTAACCTACTGCTTATTGAATTTGTGTTGTAATGTTATTCCAATGACTACTAGATTGTGTCATATACAAAAGCTTCAGCTCTATGTTTGTTATGTCCAGCACATAGCCCTTTAAGTTTGTAAATGCATATGTAAATGCATTATTAATGGCAAAGATTATCTCCCTGTTTTGGACATACAAATAGCATAACATCGTGGTCAGACAAAATGTATAGATTTATATAATTTCACTCCTCTCTCTCTTAGTCTGCATGCCTGCAAAACCAGAGAAATCCTGGAATTATCTGGCAGACCCAAGGAAGAATAATTTTAAAAGATAACAAATTTTCTTTCCAGCTGACAATATTAGTAAAAAATTTTGCTTTCTTCCTTCCTCCTTTTCTTCCTCCTTTCCTTCCTTCCTTCCTTCCTTCCTTCCTTCCTTCCTTCCTTCCTTCCTTCCTTCCTTCCTTCCTTCCTTCCTTCCTTCCTTCCTTCCTTCCTTCCTTCCTTCCTTCCTTCCTTCCTTCCTTCCTTCCTTCCTCTTTTCTTCCTATTGGATAAATGGAAAGTCAGTTCATAGTTGCTGCCCTGTGAGAATCTTCTCAACAAATAATTCTTCTAGTACAGTGGAGGACAATGTGCTGTTGAAATCTTCTGTTTATCACACATCTTGGATTTCAGTTCCTTTTTACTCCTACCACTTTCTGTTTATGTGACTTAGCAACATAGAAGTAAAAGGGACTCTCTGGGTTGGCAAGTCCAGACGTCTTGCTTGTGAACAAACAATCTCAGCAATACTATCCATCTTATGCTATTTATCTCTGGTTTTTCTTTCTGTTACCTCTTTCTTATTTTCCTATAAGCCTCTTGCTTTGAAAAATAAACACCTCCTTCCATTGTTTTATGTTGCTTACTCTTTCCTTCATTGTATTAAATGCTTTGGAAGCTGTTTCTGCTATTTTACCACCTCTTTTCTCTCTTCCAAATCCTATAGTAAGAATATGATAATCATCAAACCTGTGGGGTAATTAAAAACTGCTGTATCGTAGGGTCCTGAGAAACAATTGGCTTAGATGGTTCATCTGAAGTTTTATTCCCTTTTAGATACTTTTGCCTGGGTACTATTTGATAGCAATGACAGCCAAAAAGCTAATTCCAAAGGCAGATTTTGGCCTCAGCAGTAGAGCTGTACTCTAAAAAGGAAATGTAAAATTGACAGGGTAAGATTCTGTGCTCACTGTATCTCTGTGAAGTTAGACTAGGTGTAATCAGCTGACAGAGAAGATCAGGCTGGACTCAGAATTGCACTGAGCTCTCTCCTTTTCCTTCCATCATCATGTGTAGGAATAAAGGGAAGGGGGACACTGTGAGCAGGTGGCTGATGTTACAGCTGCCGGTGAATGACTGGGTCCCCAGCGAGGCCCTGGCCTGCAGTAAATCTCACCGAGCAGGATGTGGATGTAACATGTGAAACCGGTGGACAGGACAGATAACAAATGAGAAAAGGTGAAACTCCAAAGGTACCTGAAGAGACACTTCGGGTGAGTAGAGTCTTGCAAGGCCGACAGCACCTGTGTAACAGAATCTGTTGTACCATATAAGGCTGAGATTACCTAGGTAACAGTATCAGAAATACCAAACTTGGATATGGATGCAGCAAAAGTGGGATCCATGGGAAAAAGTGGTGTTTATTTAGGAGGAGACAGGGGTGAAGAAAAGACAGCAAAGAGCTGGGTCAAGAAACAGGAGGAGGGGTAATGAGGTATGTGAATAATGTGATCGGTGCTGTAAGGGTACCTGTCGGCAGCCTCAAGCTTGATCACCGCAGCCTAATCAGGACAATAAACCACCCTGTTCTGACAATACTACAAGAGTCAAACCTGCTTTAACAGTCAGCATGACTGGGGTGGTGGTGGTTTCCCTGGCTAGAAGGAGATCACCCAAGCAAGTGGATTGAGCCTCCTGGTATCACCATGTTGGTACCCACTCCTGGTCTGGAAGGATGGACAGATACTTTGTCTTCCAAAGAGCAAAGATACGTGATTTACTTCCCAACTCTGTCATAAACATCCTGTATGACCTTTAACATGCTGTTATCTGGACTGCTCTCTCTATTTCTCATGCTTTTTCTGTCTTCTTTCGATCAACAGCACTTCAGTGTATGAACAGATCTCTTTCTAGGTATACAGTCATATGGATCACTTATCATCAGTGGCTCACCAAGCTTAATTTCTTCATGAGTTTATTTAACATGCATACTGATAAATTAGATCCTCATTTATGCCTGCAAATTTCTGCCGCTCCAGATCTTGATCTCAGGTCACCTTTTCAATCTCATTGTTTTAGATATACTTATGCAGTTAGAATCTGCCAAAATCTAGCAAACAAATCTTCTTCTACAAAAAAGGAAAATAAAAACCTATGATTAGGAATTATTCAGCATCTCAATATTTGGGTTATCAACAAACTTTTCTTGAAGGCACTTGTATTTGATAAAAATGTTGATTTTCAGACTTTGACAATCAGGACTTTAAGAGATGTTTCAAGTTAGTGACCCAAAGTGAAGGTATTTAATCATTAGTTGCTTAGTTCTATAATTCAACTCAATTTCCTAAACAGTACACAAGAAAGAAAATAAAATGGATTAAATCACTCTATTAGTCTCAGCTATATTCCTTTTAAAGTGTAAACAAGATTAAAAAATAATTGAGTATATACTTCTGACTAGCATAAACAGTTATGACCATGATTCTGAATGCATATATGTAATTAATTTATTGAGGAAGCCATGCAATCTTTTTGTACTCTCACTTTCTAAAGTGGAATTGAGCTTGGACTAGAATTGAAATCATAAATGAATTTATGCTTTAAAACTCAATTTTTTTAGTGCAATGCAAAGAATCATTTCAGGGTCTCAGTCACCAGAAGAGAGTAAATTTGGAAACTGGTGGTATCATTTGATCTATACAGATATCTGTCTTACTTAGATCAGCTTTTCAGAGGTAATGAAGAAGATCATTAAAATTGTCTGATCTTCTCCATAAGCTTTTTATGGCTCTGATTAAGTGACTTGGGAGCATTATGCTATGCTTGAGGGGGTAAATTGACTCTTTGTTGTAATAGCCTTATTAATTAAGCCTGCTAGAAATCTTGGAGTCTTTTACTGTATCCAGATTGTTTGTAAATACTTTAATTTATTTAAATGTGTATGTTTTCAATATAAACTTTTTTTCCTTTTCTCCCTTTAATCCTAAAATGAGCTTTGCTTTTAGGAAAAAAAAGCAAAAATAGAAAGCCCAGATTTCTGGTTCAATAAATTTTTTGGATAACTTTGTGCAAACTACCCTTCTTCAACTGGTTGAATTTGGAACACTGATTTGAAACGCTTTGGAGGAAAACTGTGGATATTTCCTGTTTGTGGAAAGTCAGATTCAGAAATCGATAATTTTACATATTTTAAATATTTTCTGACATCTTTGATACATGTACACTTACAAATTGTCATATAGAAAATTATATGACTGCTAAAGCTGGAGAGACTCCAATGTTTTTGTTTTGTTTTTTTTTTCCAAAATTCTACTTAAACTGAAAACTTTTAGGAGGTAGACTAGCTTCAGCATGAATTAAATTTCTCACTAAACTGACAGACTCACTCAGCACAGAACTGTTAAAAACCTAGGGGTCTGTGTGCTTGTACAGGATATAGAAAGACAAAATTCAAGTCTCTGATTCTGCCTGGAAATCTAAATTGTAGTACCAATCACTTGTTCCTGATTTGGCTGTAGAGAAGTAAACTATTCTGAATATTTTCCATTGGAACTTTTTGTATGTGTAACTAAGTAATTATTATAGCAGGATCCATACTGAATCTAACTCTCACAGATCATTGTGCTTTTAAGCAATGGACAATTTTGTTGCTGATGAGGGCAAGACTTTGGGTTTTATTGAGTGTATGTGAGAATTTTTTCTTATTCTGAGAACATTCATAGAATGGAAAACCTATATTCAGTTCAACTCTAATGACAATATGTTAGTCTTTATAATAAGACAGAATACAATCCTGTTGATAGTTTTGTTTTTAAATTATTTTCCTCCATGTCAAATTAGGACCTATTTGGGGAAATGTGGGTTAAATCCATTCATGGAAAATTCCACTTTAAAATAATGATGAATATCCCATATAAAATAAAGATAACCAAACAAGGAAAAATACGTATGTCAGATGTGAGACTGTGTGGATAAGAATAAGGGCAGCATAATTTTCAAAAATAGGTTTACATAAAGTGTAAATAATAGTAAAAGTAATAGATACACTCTTAAAGAAAAGTTGCCGTGATTCCATTCCCACAGGACGTTAAACTTCTGTGCACTCTAAGCCCCTTGTATACGACTAACATGATATAAAATGCCATACAGTAAATGTTAAGCAGGTGTCTTAGCCTGTAACTAAACCCCTAAGCTTCTAATGGTATTTTCCATATTTTTTCCTCTTCTTTCAAAAAGAAATTCAAATTAACAACCCTATTTTTAACTTCACTGAAAGTGGAAAAAGACATAGTCCTCTAAGGGAATTACCAATTCAAAAGTTAAACCTTGTAAAAAGGAGGAATGAGTCACACATCCTTCTGACATCTGGTATTGGTCAAAGATCTCTGCACCAGTTGAGAGGTGATTTGTATAGTGGCACAGTCATTGTATTGTATTCTGATAAAGACGACACTTCAGGAGTTATTTTTATTGAGTTCTATGTATAATTACAGCCTGAAACATTTGGTTTAGGGTTGGGGTTTTTTTTTGTTTACTATTATAAATATAAAGTACTTTGAGAGAATTTCCAGCTAAGCTGGGAACTTGATGTCTTAGAAGTTCTTTGCATAAACGGGGAGCTAGTTGGGATGTTGTGGAAGTGACAAGCCTAGATGAGAGGAATAACCAAGTGGACTGCTGACAGTCTTTCTGCTTTACATGATCTTCTCCTGGGAGCCACAACTTCAGGAACTGAGTCTCATCCACAGTTTGGTGAGAACGCAGAGCCTCGCTCTGCCCTCATAGAATGGAGTAGGGCCCGGTTCTTGCTGATTAGGCAACCTGATTTGGGATTTTCATTGACAAATATCTGCTGTGTTGACTGTAGAAAGCCCTGTTCCACTTAGCTTGCTGATTCTCCTCAGATTTAATGGTACAGCAACAAGTTAGACTCACATATCTACTACTTGGGAGTGATCACCTGCTCACGAAGTACCAGTTAGTAAATGTGAAAGCAATCTTCCCTGCCTTCATCAGTCTTACTCCAACAATTTGTGTACTCCGATCTTTACCCATTCTTTTAGAACATGCATGGTTCTCTCTGCTCCTCTCAGGAATCTAATTCCGTCTTAATTGCCCTGGGAGTTGAGTTGCTACAGAACTCCTGAGAAGAATGTCTTGTCAGTGCAACTGCCCTTCCTCTTTCTCCTCTGTCTCTTGGCCAGCTGCTGCCAGTCACTTTTTCCTCTCTGTTGCTTTCCCAAACTTTCCTATGGAAAGGCTGGCTGCCCCAATGACAGTAGTCTTCTAATGATGGTGGGTCCAATATGACGATCATGGCCAAAGACAGAACTCGGGTGGAAAAAGAGGACTGAGAGTAGGGTCTTTACCAGCACGTTACCTTTCAACAGAGGTATCTTTGGGCCCTGGAGATCAATCAACAATCTTGAACTAAGACAAATTACTGGTTATGACTGGAATTAAAGTCAGTTATTAAAAGTAAGTTACTGGCAGTTCCTTACCCATATGTTCTATACAGAGTCACCTTTTAATTAGATATCAATCAAAACAATTTTTGTATATACTGAGCCTTATTAGAACAAAGTGTTCTATATTTTTCATTTCACTTTTGTCTTTGCCTATAGTATGTAACAATTGCTGTTGTTATTTTATATACTCTATTTTAAATATGCTATTATCTACTTGATAAAAGGCAACAGCTATTATTTACTGCATAATCCCCTTAGTTAGCAACTAAGTTCACAAGAAGAGAATCTATGTTCAAATCCTTGTGCAAGGCATTCTCTAATGTAGTTCAGTTCAAGTGCTCTTCAAATAAAGATAGTTCTTTAAATATGGTATGTAAGATACAGGGGTTTCTTAACTGACCCCCAGCCTGCCCTGCTCCCTGGCTGGGGGCTGGTGTCCAAAGGTGGTGGGACGGGTTCCAGCCAGCAGGTCCCTGCCCTGCTTCCCCCCTAAGGAGCCCCCTCCACTCTTCCCTCAAATACCTGTAAAATCGAAGTAATTTTGGGAAAGAAAGCCTTACCTATTCCAACATAGGAAATGCATTTGCATGCTATGCACAGATTTCAATTTAAAAGTAAAAAAATCTGCAGCCTGCACAGTATGTTTGTCTTCATTTAAAACAGAATTCTGTGACCAGAGGCATGGAGTGCATTTTTCACTTAACAGCTTTGTTTCAATGAGGTCAGAGCTGATAGCTCCATCTTTTGTTTCCTTTTTCATTGTTTGCATCCTACCTCACAATATACACTTCAGCAGCAGTTTCAGTCATTTGGAGAGCCAGTCATATGAAGGAAATTCTCCTTTTCTTAAGGGAGCGAACATTTTCACATCTCCTTGAGTGCTTTAAATGAATTGCTGTACTCATTTAATCATGTTGAAATAAATTATAGGAGACTTTCTTCCTTCTCCAAATCTAATGCTTATTCTATGTACAAAAAAAGAACTCCACTACTTCCTATTTTATTTTCCTATTCCTAAGAACTACATGGAAAATAGTGCACTGAACAAAATGTTGGTTGTAGCATGTAGAGTCCGTAACCAAAGCAATGAAAGAAATCCATGTATTTACAATGTTACTCAGACTAAAAAAACCCCAAACATAAACTGTAATTTCAACAACATAGGCAAACTTTAAATAACATGAGATATATGTATTATATTAACGTCTCTAACTTTTCTATGGTATTAGGGTTAAAAGGAAGCTAACATTTGCTCTCTGTCAGATTTTGCTTCTTCCCTGAATGGGAGCGGGGGGCGTCTGTCATTTTGGCTTTTGTGACCATCCTTCACCCTGTAAGTGAGATTCATAAATCTTACAATGAATTTTAAATCCCCAGCACTGACATCTATTAAGTCTTCTTATTTGAGAAATGAGCTGGCAGTTGGAAGTGTAATAACAAGAAAAATAAATGAGTCTTACTCCTAGGACTGCAACAGACCTTCAGAAAGACTTCTGTTTTCAATACAGGATTACTTGTACAAAACCTCAAATCCTTCCCATTTGTGAGGTCACTGGCGTTTCATCAACGTTCACCCCATATTCTACTCCGGTAAGAAAGAGACTCGCACTGAATTCAGTTAATGTCAGAAATGTTTATAAATGAGCTTTTATTAGACAAAGTCCAAAGAGTCGAAGGAAAGTTGAAAAAAGGATCCTCTAAAATGTAAGCATCTGTTCAGCCACTGCAGTAAACTCTCTAGGAGTGTAAAAGAAATGACAGGTTTGTTGTGAAAGACATGACAACCCCGAAGTATGTCATAGTAAAATCAGTTTTGATAAACTACAAAAGGAATGAGCAAAGAGGGAAATCATTGTGAAATTTTTATAAATAGATGATGATTTTCTTGAATATAGACCACCTGAGAGAATACTAGCAAGCAATGCAAGTTGTTTCATAAAATCATGTTGCTGACAATCCTTTCAATGGGTTGACTTCAGAACTAATGAACCATCTCTCCAAAAGAGTAAATCAGTTCAATTGTTATCCAATGTTAGGCAATATGGGGGATATATTAAATGGCAAATTCTTCTCCCTTTATTATACCACAATGCCAGAACTTTGTAATAATATTTTTCTTGTCATTTCAGTAGTTTTATTGTAGATCAGAAATTTCACTTATTGAATAAAAGAATGTCTCTTAAAAGTAGGATTTATTTAAAAAAAAAAAGAAAATTAGACAGCAACTTATGCACCATTTAATAAAGCTTGAAAGTTTTGTGATGAAACAAGAAGTACTGAACTGACAATCTATTTGTAAATGATCATTCTCTGAAGACCAGACTATTGTGTGAATGTAGCAGGTGTTTTCCTTATAGTATGGATTGAGAGATGTAATATTTTCCTTTATTTTTTCTTTCTATAGTGGTAAAGAATCAGTATTTCTTGGGTTTTTTTCATGATAACCTTTTAACATCAGACAGAGCAGCCTTCTGCATTATGTCAATAAACAATCTCCAGCAAAGAGTACCGACTCAAAGAGCTCGATCATACATGAATCTGGGTGGAAAGCTAAGTTCAAAATAAGTGTACTTAGTTCATTGCCTCTAGCTACAGAAAAATGCTGAGCTTTTGTGGCTTTGCGAGACTAGAGGAGGTCCCCTGGATATGGTTCCTACTGGTATTAGCATTCTCATTTGCCCTGATGACCTGTAGGTACACAATGTATGGTTTCTGAGTAGCCAGCTGGTTTCTATTATATAATTAAAGCTGGCAGAGATATTTACTAACAATATTTTATAGAGTCTGTCAGGAAAATATCGTTCTTATCTTGTTATAATTTACAGAATTCCAAATAAGTTTCATGTATTGAATAAGGAGAAAAAATAAAAATATTCAAAATATTCTGGTAAGGTAAGTCAACATATTTTGTTTCAAATTTTCTCTTTTTATTTGTTATTTTTTATTATAAATAAAGTTTCTACATGAAAATTAATTTTTCAGTTAATTATGAACTTTTTAATTTCCAAATAGTACATTTGAAACCTTCAGAACATCCTTTTCCTCACAGTATTCAAAATATCGTATTTGTCAAAAACATATTGCATTTCCTGCAATATATATATATTTTTTTTTCATATATATATATATATATATAAGCAAAATTGACATTGTCAGAGTAAAGCAGGTCAAGAAAGGTGATCCTTCCCCTCTGCTCAGCCCTGGTGAGACACACCTGGAATGCTGAGTCTAATTCTAGGCTTCCCAGTATCAGAGCGAGCTGGACATACTGGAGCAAGTCCACTGATGAGCCACAAAGATTATCAATGGCTCAGAGCATCTGTCATACAAGGAGAGGCTGAGAGAGCCGGGACTGTTCAGCCTGGAGAAGAAAAGGCTTGGAGGGATCTTATCAGCGTGTCAAAATACCTGAGGGGGTATTTAAAACTCAGCAACTCTGGGATTCTGTGATCTGATCACTGTTTCATAAATTAGTATGCAAACATTCTGCTAACACAGGAGATTAAAAAAAAAAAAAAGTCCTTCCTAAGGAGAAATACAATGCTCTTCTTTGATGAAGAGTTTGACTAACAAAAGGTCTTTTTCCTTCTTTTCATATTTAGCCAAACATACAGGTTTACATAGTCAGATTATTAAAAGTCAGATTATTATCTGACTTTTCAGATTTAGCCAAACATACAGATTTTTACATAATCAAAAGCAATGCCAAAATTCTTTTTCTTCTCTTAATTTTCCCCTTGCTTTTTTGTAAGTAAGGGTAAGCCTTAAACTAGGTTATTAGCTTCTTATCTTGGATCAAAAACCATACCCATTTTCCTGAATAGTCATAAAGGTTATTAAAGTTATTAACTACTTCATTATTTACTAGTGACACAGTATTTCCATCTCATCTGAGTCATCTTAAGCATTCTCCTAGAAATGAAAGCAAACCAGGTTTTATAAGATCTACAATGATATATAGTTATGGCATCACTGCAATGCAGTGATCCGCTGTCTTCATCTAGAGGCCTTATGTACGTAATTAAACATATGAGAAGTGGAAGAGATCTCCCAGAAACATTACCTTAGCTGGGACTGAATGATGGAGAGAAGTGGGTATCTCCAGACAGCAATTTATTCCACCTAAGAATTATTATTTTAGGATAGGATATATCACCCCTTGGAGATCTCTCCACTTGCAATTAAGACTATGTTCTCTTTACTGATTATATCAGCTTAGAAAAGTTATCTAATCTTATTAGATAAATTCTATGAAGTGATGTGAACTCCATCTTATACTGAAACATCAACAATCTGCCAAGGAGATTGAGAATTTCATAAACAGAAGCCACTGGGCTTACCGCATACCTCTCGTTAGTTTTTAATTCTGCCCTGTGGCCACCTTTGTCAACGAGGCTTCTGGAAACGTCATTAGCAGTCAGTTAACAGTGGCAACAGACCAGTCTGTTTCAAGTACAGTAAGCACAATTTAAATCTACTTTCTACTTCTTGAATCAAATCATGACACTGCGGATGCTTCTTTTCTCCTCACCTATTCTTTGTTTCTAGGTCAGGAGCATTCATACGGAGTTCTTCAAAGAACTTTTGTCCTCCTCAGTTTCCAGGAGCTACACTGTATGTCTGAATGTGTTCAGAAGTAGAAAACTGTATTTCAAATGTAACTTCAGAATATGGATGCAAAGTCTTCTGGTATTTATACTGGTATATTACTCTCAATATAATTTATTTTATGTTAATCACATTATCTTAGTAAGAGATGTCACTGGAACCTACATTCATTAGAGTTCATTGAACTATTCAGGCATTCATTATGTCTGTGAATTAGTGAATCATTCTGGATTTGACCCTTATTTACTTCTGAAAAACATTAAAAACTGCTGAACAGGAATTCAGATTGTAAGCTTTGCTTATTCATATACTGCTAGTCAGCAAAGAGACATTATACTGTTTCCACTAATTCTATGACTGTAATTTTTCAAAGAGAAGATTAAAGAACAAATCCATTATGTCTTTCTGGTAAATACATTGGCCTCAGAATGAGTTCATATGGCACTTGGGAAGCTTCTTGCATTGTGAATGTTTTCAAGAGTTCTCAGAGAACATTCATTTGATCTTACAAATCTCACAACATATTGGACTGGGAGCTTTTATTTGGGGAAAAAAATCACAGATAGTGTTTTCTTCATTCTCTGATAAAGCCAGTACTGAAACTGTTGACATTTACTCTCAGGATTAGAAGCTAGCCATCTTTTGTACTTCCCAATATGGTTTGAGCTCCTTGGCTTGAAACACTCAGTATCTTGATTTGTTTGCTTGCTGAAAATAGATTGGGCATAGTGGCTGGGTAATTTAGACACTTCTGTACATCTCCTGAAGTGGCAATTGGTTTTGGTTCAGAGACTCAAGACAAAAGCTGCTTCTCCACTAGTATCCCAGCAAAGAAGTCCCACATGGCTGGACATGAACTATAAACAAGCTGGTCTTGCAAGTAGTCAATTGCCTATAGAAATTAGTGTTCCTTCATCAGGATATCCCAATGGGGTAAGCTAACTAAATATGGCACGTCACATATATGTAAATACCTTGTGCCAAAATGCCCCTCTTTTTGTCATAACTGCAGTTAAATCTTTCTTAAGCATTTACCCAGGAGACCAGCAAAAATTGATTACCTGGTAGCAATGATCTTTAACTAAAGGTTGAACAAGAATACATTGAAAACCTCAGGGATGATGAAAGGCACGGGAAGAGTGTTGCATATTAGATTCTGTCCTTACTGCAGATACCATTATATTAATAGAAGCTATAATTCAGTGGGAAAAAAATGAAAGGCTTTCATCTCACAGTGACTTCCTGGCAGGTTTGAAAATATATCCTTAATTTGTCTTTGTGTTTCTCACAAAAGTACAACAGACCAAGACAGTGGTGTTCTTATTGATTTTTTGCTATTTGACAGAACTGCTGAGTTTCAGTGGCTTTTTGCATACACCTTCAATTAATCACTCAGGTAGATGGTGTCCAGCTGAATGTAACCTTACACCACTACATTTGTTCATTGTTTCCTGCCATGTGACAGCATTTATCTGATTTGCAGCAAAAACAGGTATAGACCTCAGTGACAATAAAGAGAAACCTGAAAAGGATTAACTGCTGTATATGCAGTAGTGTTAAATGACATAACGAGCATCCAGCTCTATTTCATTAGCATTTCTATTCAAATCATATTTATTAGCTACTTCTCTTAGCAACTGCATAAGTTACAGTCTCCAGGCAAATTGCTCTATGTTGTACCATCTTGGTAGCTATTACAGACGCTTCTTTACAGCATTACCATGAAAAAGGCAAAGTTTGCAGTGCAGCTTTAACACCAGTTAGATATAAATGTACTCATCTGTCTCATCGATGCAAATGATATTAAGGAGTAAGGAGCCAATTTGATCTGACAGGAAAAAGTTTTAACATGTATGGATATGGTGGAAGGCCATGGCAAGGCCTGTGGTGGAAGCAGAAATCCTTTAAGTCCTCTCTACAGTCACAGTCCACAGAATCCTTCCAGCCCACAGTCACAGTGACAGCGGACACAAAGCTTTAAATCTTACCCATATGCCTTGTCAGCTCCTTAGTGGTGGTAAGAATTTGGGCCAGACTGTTCAGGAGGATAGTGTTTTAAAAAGTTAATGTGTATAAAAAGACCAAATTGAGTTTGTCGATGGATGTCTTGGCCTTCTGAATCCTAAGGTGGTATTCTCAATTCCTGTTCATTTAATGTAACCCTTCCTCTGCTGAATTACCTTTGGGTTTGGGCCTTTTACTAACCCATGCAGAGCTTACAAGTATACAGCAATTATTTGTTGGTTAATATGCTTATTAGATAGGTATGTTGGCTAATACCTGAGGCTAATGTGTTACTAGACCAATCATCAGCATGCAGGAGCTTGATGAGTCTCTGCTGCCCAGACACCCTCCAGTCCGGGGGGGAGTGTCAGCCTTCGAACAAGGCTCTTGCTGAGTTCTGCCTTTCAGTTCTCTACTTTTTTTTCTCGGCATTTCATATTGTTTCACATTGCTATTTTTCTCGTTATTCCCTGAGCTGGTAACTAGTAGTGTCTCAACAATTTCTCCTCTGCCTGTTTTTTCTTTTCTTATCATGCACATCTTCAGTATAGGAACTCTCCCACAGCTCAGCAACAATTTTTACAGTAAAACTAAGCCAAGGTCATACAGCTGCGTTTCACAGAGCTGGGCCTTGGACTGCAGATAGCTGGACCCCTGGGCTGTGGGTTACAGCAGGTAGACATTTATAACTGTGAGCGTCTGAGAGATGATCATGGGGAGGGAGGGATGCTCAAACACACTTTACTCACCTTTTAGTCACTGTGCTGGTATCTCCCTGAATCGTTTGAGAGCCTCAGTCCCTCAGAGGAGCATTGAATTTTTCAAGAGCAAGGTAATGTAATCCTCACTCGTATCTAAAGAGATCCATTTCAGCACTGGGATTTTCAAAGGAGACCAGGCAAAAATTAGAGACATAATTAACTTCTTTTCCACACCTAGTTCCTTTAACCTGCTTTTGAAATTCCATTCAGGCTATGGCAAATCAAAATAAATTAAAAAAAAAAAAAAATCCCAAGAACCCAAGGCTGGTGAAAGTCTGAAATTTTTTAATATATTTTCTCACCTTTCAGAAAACTCATTCATTAATAACCTCTATCTTCAAAACTATTATTTAGGTTTTTTTGTCCTATCTTTTCCTATTGGAAGACTCTGTTCCAGAACCTGACTGCTCTAAGAGTTGGGACGTTTCTTCTAATTTCCCCGCTAAATTTATTTCCAGCTGTTCACATCCATTTGTTCCTGTGACAACACTGGCGTTTCACTTAAATGGTTCTTTTCTCTCCTGATGTTTACCCTGCTTATGTATTTATAGACTAGCTTCTATTCCTTCTCAGCCTTTGTTACACTAGGCTAAACAGAGTTTTTCTAATCTCCTGTTAAATAGGCAACCTAGCCTTCATATCATCCCAGTATTGCTTCTCTACCTAAAGCCTTTAGCTTCATAGCAAAACAAAGCCCAAATCTGGAGACAACTTTCAGAGAGTAGAGATTTAATTAATCTCTAAGTTTTTCAGAAGTAATGCAATAAAAAGTAAAAAAGTAGTTACAATAAGAAGTAATATTTCAGGTGAACAGAGATATAGAAGGAAACATGCTAGTCCCGTGTGGAAACTAATGTTAAGAATGAACCATGTTTCATCAGCTTTTTGCTTCTTTCAACTATTTTCATTTTTTTTTTAAATGCAGACTAGCTTAGGGATAAAAGATAATTTCTGATGTTAGTGTTCAAGGTGACTTTGGAATACTGACCTCTGCCTGGTCAGTTTAGTATTTATCTGTATAGCGACTACCACTAAAAAAGGTTAACATATCTCAGCAGTTATCAGGGTTGTCTCTCAGCCTGCATGTGGGAGAAGAGTGGTTAATTTGGTGGCTGTGCGAGGGTGGATGTGTGTACAGGCAAGTGAAAGTGTGAGGAGGTAAAATGTGTAGGAGGTAACTGGTATCTCTGGCACTTTTGCTGACAAATGCTGATTTCTTTCAAGAGAAGCAGTATGGAAAGTTTTAAACAAAGCTGGGCATGGGAAAAAGTTTTTCTGAAAGCATATTCTGTGTAGTCAAGACTCAGGTTCTGTTGGTGCAAATGCATTTTGCTGTGTCCACTTTTAGGAGTATAGCTTCTGAAGGTCAGTAAAATGAAAAGGGAATTTGTTTTTAATTTTCTATTTCTGTCTAAACATTGTTGTGTGCTCAGAGGACAGAACAATCTTTATGGCCCAGGGATGCCTTGCTTCAAGTGTGGGAAATTGCTTTGAGTTTTCTCAATGGGAGAAGCAAGCTGACTCCCAGGATCCACGGCAGAACAAAGACTCTGATTGTACTTGTAGACAGAGGTGCATGTAGCCACAGGATTTCAGTGGGAATAATATCTTACTTTGTCTTGTGAGACCCCCATGATATTCTCTCAGCCCTGTCATATGATCACCAGACAGCTGAATGGGATAAGCATGCCATTTTGCTTTTGGGTTTGACCAATTACTTGCTCTCCAAAGAGGAGCGCGGATAGACAGCTGATACATAAGTGGAGCCTCAGCCACACAATAAACAGAACATATCCTTAGTTAGGGAAACAGAGGCTCTTGTTAAATGAAGAAGGCCAGTGGTGAATGGTGAGGCTCAGAAGAAAAAAATCTAAACGAACGGCCATGTTTGCCTCTGGAGTGTTTTCTGCAGCCTCCATTGTATCCTTCTCTCTCTGTAGCCAAGTGACCTCTAAACCTTGCAAACAGCACACAGGGCTTTTTTTCTTCCTTTTCTGTGTCGACTATTATCCTTTCATCTTGAAAGGCCATTGGGTATCGGCTGAAGAAATATACCACTTAGCTTTGAGTGTTCTCTCTGTTTGAAGTGATTTGCTTGTTTGTTTTATAAATGGGAGTCTGTCCACAAACAAATTGAAAATTAGTTAATCACCTTTTCCAGTCAACTTACAGTAGGTGTTGTGCCATAAGAAGAACAGGTTAATCCTAAAGCTGATTGAAATACTTCATCAGCCACACGCAGGGCTCAGTGGTCTGGTGCGTTGACGAGGCAGTTGGAGGTTCAGTGCAAGCACTTCCCGCAGGACTGGGGAGAATAAACCATCTAGAGAAACTCTGATATTTAAAGGTTAGAAATACTTACTAAAATGAGTTGGAGGGGGATTTTTTGCCTGAAAGATCATGTGCAGATTGTATACATATTTCAAGTATCATACTGGTAAATCTAGACAAGCTTGAAAAAGTCATTACATTTATCACTCATACAGGACAAAACATGACTGGGGAATCTGAAGTATTGCCTGTCATGTTCCAGTCCTGAGGTGGAATCCTTTTCAAGTATTTTTTACCAATTTACAAAAGGTATTTTACTTTATTTACATGCAGGTGGTAAAGACACAATGAAGCTGTACAAAAAAGATCAGTTTCTCATCAGCCCACGTTTGTTACGTCCAAGAATTTTTAAATGAAACCCTGGATTTCATGAAATTTACAGGGAGCGGTGGGGGGGTTCCTGACAATCCTTTGCAAGATAAACATGTTCCCATGTTTAATTAACTTGTCATTTCAGTGAATTCAAAGAGAAGAAAAAGAAAAAGAAAAAGAAAAAGAAAAAGAAAAAGAAAAAGAAAAAGAAAAAGAAAAAGAAAAAGAAAAAGAAAAAGAAAAAGAAAAAGAAAAAGAAAAAGAAAAAGAAAAAGAAAAAGAAAAAGAAAAAGAAAAAGAAAAAAGAGGAAAGCTAAAGGGTTAGATAATTGATGACCATATTTTAGACTAGTAAAAGTATGCATATCACTTCAGTAAGTGGTCTTTGATTGCTGAGGTTGGGCATGTATCTGAAAAAGGGGTTGTAGAGCAAAAGCAACAACTTATTCTCTTCTGGTGTCAATCAGAATAGTAACCTTACTCCTCTTCTTGTGTTGCGTACACAAACATATTTATTATCAGTTCATCTTATTTATTTCATCTGAAATGGAATTGGAGCAAAAGAAAACCCACAGTGAAATTGCAATGGACAGTTGGAAGTTATGAAATGGCAGAAGAGGACTGTGAGAAGGAAGCAGCTGTGAAAAAGAAGACATCAATATACTGATTCTGGAGAAAAACACCAAATTTGACTGGAGAGGTGTGGACATCGGTAGTGGTTGAAGCAGGAGAAGTTATCTTCATTGCCCATCTATCAAACAGCTTTATCATAGTAATGAAAAACAAACAAACAAACAAACAAACACACATTGCTAGGAAATCCTAGCCATTGCCGCTATTTATCAGGCATTGACATATTTTTCCAGAACACTGTCACCGCCACAGGTATTAGTTGCTAGAGCTTCCTGCAGCCAGGGATAAAGATTGCATGTCTAAGGCAGACAAAAGGACCCCTCGACTTCAGAAGTGGTACTTGCCATTTGGAGGAAAGGTGACTTGATGGAAGGATATAAGTCACACTTGAGCTGGCTCTCTCTGTGATCTCTATGTTTTATGGCTAAGTACAGTTTTTCAGTCTCCTGAGATGTCAGGCTTGGCACCTTTCAAAGCTCTAGGATCATTATGTTTTTCAGAGAATTGGAACCTATACATTGTGTGCAAGTTTACTGTGAAGCAATTAATCCTTGGTTTGATGACAAGCACTTAAGTGATTTTGAAGACATATTGATGTTCCAGCTTGCCATGCTGCACATTGCAGAAAGCTAAAAAAATACCATTTACTGGAAAGCTGCTGTGTTTATTAATCTGTGTTTCATACTGCAGCTCAGAGATCATGAAAGAAAAAAATGTCATTGGTGCTGCTTGTGCTCTTTAGTTATTACTCTGCTTTTTACAGCACTGGAAATTAACCATATCTAAGTGTAGGTATAACATCTTTGACTATTGTATAGGATAAAAAAAATCCCTTGAAACAGAGAAGAGTGTCTTTTGTGTTCCTGCTTTTAGGTTATGTTGTTCAGAGAGCCAGAGAATAAAAGATTTTGGATCAATTGAAGCATTCGTTTGACTCAAGGCTGCTGAGCAAAATGATATATTTCACCATAGACAAAGTTATCCTGTAGAATGTTAGACAAATGTGCACTGTTTCCTGTGACAGCCTGTTTATAGCCAAGAAAAGTAATGATATCTCCATAGAGAAAGAAAATTTCCCTGTATCTAACATTTTTTTTCAATAAATAAGAGTCATGACAGCTGAGTTGAACTGCTACCATTTATTTTGATAAAGGTTTATCTGTGATTTCCATAACTTCTTTTCAAATAGCTAAATTTTATAACATTTTTTTCTGGTTTTCTTTACTTGAAATAATAGTCATAATTAATATTGTTTAGTAGTAACCAGGCTACTACCATATGAGGAAGTAGAAACACAAAGTGAGTGACAGGTCTGGCCCCAAGTAACCACCTGCCTAGATAGACAGAAAAATATGGAATCAAAGAACTATAATTGCTCCAGTTTTACCAGAGAAGAACTGAGTCATGGATCATAATATTCATTAATTTGCACAGACTAGCCAAGGCCATGATATGGTGGAAAGAAGACATTGAAACAATACATAAAACATGGTTCTCCAAGGCCTGTTTGTTATTGTGAGTTACCCAGGATCACAGAAGTAGGGACTGGTAGTTATCTTCCAAATATCACTGTAGCATAAAAAATGCCAAGGGATTTCTAGCAGTATATAAGCTCTCATATTGGGAAAGTATGATTTGTTGAAACTGAGACTGTAACTGAGAAAAAGTCATTTCTGACAAATGTATTTTGCATAAAAAAGTCGTGACTTTTTGCAGTTATTGAAGTGCCCATTTGATGTTTTTCAAAAGGTAATATTTTAATTTTGGTTGTATTGCTTCGATGATTTTGTTTGGCAATTAAGGTAATTTACAGCAAAATGCTTTAAAGATCAAAATTCAAATAAATAAAACACTTCCTAGCTATTGGAATGGAACTCCATTTCAGTCATAAATTGAATAAGATTTAGCTTCAGATTTCCTGAAGTTTTTAGGCTCGTTTTGGATAGGAACAAACACTGAGGGATGTATTTACCAGTTTAAATTAGATATAAAAAATCCACCAGTCCTCAAATCTGCTGCTGTGACTGGCTAAATCAGTTAACAAAAAAATCTGTTTGCTTAAAAATCACTGTATCTAAACTAAGCTTTTTATTCTGCTTTTAATATTTTTTTTCTCTGTAGTTTTCATTAATGGAAATACTGCATAGGTTCTGGCAGGCATCAAAATGGAGGAGCTAAAATATAACAACAGGTTCTTCCCCAAAAGTATTCCTAGTGCATGTGGAAGCAGGAAGAACCATCCCAAAAGATTTTTTCTGGCTCAGATGGCAGGCCTAATCATTTGTCATATTATGAAGCTGCAATCTTATTTTTGGACACAAATTCATATTTTAACTAAACTCACATAACCACCATTGAAATCACTGATAGCGATTTGATTTTTAACATTTTCACTGCACTGGGGTGGGGGGAAAGTAGCAATTACATTCCAGCCCTCTTGGCTTAAAAGGCATGTGGGTTTGACTTCAGTGAAAGTGTATAGTCAGGAGAATGTCACTTACTGTTAAGGAGTCCTTCTAGACATGTCAGGATTAAGAGAGATTTCAGTAGTCATCTACTGGAAAAGAAAATTGTATCTGAACAAACGCAATAGAGGGATTGGCAGAACAAGCCTCTTGGCATCCTGAGACAATCAGCGTGCTTCCTGATTACTGTGCAAGACAGATTGAGAAATGAACAGTTGCAGATTTTTTGTAACCATCACAGTAAAAAATAGAATTTTTCCGTGGAAAAATTTGATTTTGAGAAAAAGGCATTTTTCATCAGAAAACCATTCTAATGGCAATTTCCTGTCACAGCTGTAGGTTATACTAGGTAAGACATTTCTAACAAGGACTGGAGACTGCTAGTGCCACTGTTCAGAAATGACTCAGAACCAACAGGTCTGAGGTTGCTCTGCTATGTCCAGTGCCTCACCAGCACAGCTGTTGATGTCAGGTCCTGTACAACAGGACAACCGCATGGCTCTCCTGCGAACCACTGCAAAATAGATTTCCCACCCAATATATAATTGGGTGTGGTCAGGAAAGAGGAAACTTCTACTATGGGGGTTAGAAGAGCTAGGAAATTAAAGTAAATGACGCAAAGCTAGAAAAGCTGTGCAAAGTTGTTACTCCACAAGAACATATGTATTTAGATCGTCAATGGATATATTTAGTCTGAATATTGGAGGCTTTCAGAGGACTGAGGTTTTGGAACAATCTTCCTGCAGGACCTTCCAGAAATCTAATTATGTTTAAGATCAAGTATTGCAGATTTATGAACACAGCTCTTTACCATAGCAAGGCAACGAGCACTGGCTCAGGAATTTCCTGGCAGCTCTGAGGTGCCTGTTTTCAGTGGAAGTGTTAGGGTCAGAAGCCAAATTGGTGGGAATCCAGCTACATGTAAGGCCAAGAAATATTTTAGGGTGCTCATGTGATGGTGTTTGCCTGAATATACTACATTTTGGCCATGGAAATATGAAGGAAGAATAAAGTTAGTGGACAAAGCATGAAAATGACTAGCTGGCTTAATGAAAGACAGATTGACCACTCCTCAGGTGTAGACAAAGCAGAGGTCAATTGGACCCATAAAGGTCCATGCACGCTAAGGAAGACACGATTAGTATTTGCTTGCTTTGAACCCAAACAAAAGCAAACTTAAAATGGTACGACTGGCAAAATGTCCAAGCATTCTCAACATTGTAACATGACTAATAACATTTTGTAACACAGCTGAGCTTAAATATTAAAATAATAGCCATAGCCCCCAAGGAGCAAACAGAGGTCTCTACTATAGTTGTGCAAGCAGGGAGGAGGAAAACATGTGCAAGCAGTAAAATCTGCGAGACCTAAGGATGTAAAACAGGCAGGAAGGGTGTCTGTTAAAACCAGAATTCTGCAGAATAAGCTAAGCCAGCCTGAGTTCTGATCCCAAAAATAAGGTGTCAAAAGCAAATGAGATCACCTCTTTTCTTTTGGGGAACGGGACAGAGGAGCATGAAATACCAGCAATGAGAGAAGAAAGATGGGGAAGAAAGAAGAGAGCCCACCCTGCTTCTGTCTCCCCTCAGGAATAGCCTTGACTGATCTTGACCCTGGTGATGGAGTACAGCCCTCAGCGCCAACTAAAACCACATCAATTCCTGGGTACTGCACACTCATAGCTGGTTTAGTTAAGCTTGTTAAGGACTCATTGTTTTGCATACGTACAATGGTTGCTAGTGATTAAGAAGTAGCCACTGACAACACTATGTGAATTGTTAACAAGTATCAATCCAGTAAAGGGTTGTCTTGAAATTTGAAACTGGTCTGATTTGTCAGTCTTTTAAACACTCCCATCACAGTAAAATCCAATTCCCTAACTGGTACATATAGATTTCCTTATAGTTAGCTGCAACACAGGTAAGAAGTTTTTTTGCTTTTAACATTTGTGTCAGATTTTGTATTAAAAACTTTCACAAACCAGCTAATCTAATAAAGCATATTTCCATTAAAGAGGTCGTTTAACTTTTAAAATCAGGGCAAATTGAATTGCCAAAGGTTAAACATGCATAAATCATCAATCCCATTTTTGGTGGATCCCTGTTTTATCTTTCTGTTAATTTTATTTCTGAAATTTTCTGAAACATTCAAATCTGTGTTGATGAAAGATAGACCGTTGTAGCTGTGTTATAAAATAATTATTTCCTTGGGAAATATGAAAACCACTCATCAAAGCTATTCTAAACCTTTTTTATGAACCTGATTCTCAGTTCATGTACTTTGCTAACTCTGTTAAATTCAGAGAGCTACGTAATCTGTATTTCTGACCCTACAAGCTTAAAAATCCATTTTAGTACGGAGTAGCTAACGTTTTCTATCTCAGAGAAGTCATTAACCAAAGCTAGTGTGTCAGATTGATATTTCAGGATGCATTTTGTGCTGCAGGACTGTTTCTCAATAAAAATGGCAAGGAAAGTACTTGTACAGAATTTATAAAGAGGAACAATACAGGCAGATGGTTCCTGAAATATTTAGTGTGTTATATATTTGTAAACAAATTATGTAAATTAAAAAGAAAACCTACAAATTGGTCTTCTAGACATCTGCTAAAACCTGAATTTATTAAACTTACTGGAAAATAGGAAAATACACAACAGTATTCTCAGTTCTCACTCTTTTTTTTCTCTTAATTCTCATATGCCAGAAAATCGATGAGGCCACAGTTAAACTAAGCTTCATGTGGTGTAAGATTCCAATCCTAAAATATGAGCCAGCCATGTCAGTAATAGTATTTTATATTTATTTTATAGCATCACCAAAAGGCTGTGATTAAGAACAGAATTCATTGCACCAGGTCACACACACATGAGAAATTATGATTTCTTCTCCTCTGCAGCCAATTAAAGAAATGGTAGCCTATACAAAAGAAATGAAATGTAAAAGGTGGAATAAGACATTAATGAGTAAATATTCAGAAGTTTTTTGTTGTTTACTTTTGGGAGGGTGCTTTAGGCAGGCAGTAATGGAAGAGGAGAATGCAACAGCATATCAGGGAGGGAATAGGGGGATGAATTTTGGAGAGCTAGAGGAAGGTAATTATCACCAGGGCTCTCTGGCAAATGTAAGAGATAAACCTTTGGGCATTGTGGGAAAGAAAAAAGCAGAATGATTGAAGAAAGAACAAGAACAGAGAAATTAGAAAACTAGCTGTTCAGTAAATTTTATTCTCATTGTCAAATGTGTAGCCTTAGGATTTATGTAGTGCACACTTATTCTGAAGACAGGATGATTAATTTTCTCATGGGCTCATCTCTATGATGCCCAAATAGTAATATCAGAGTGCTTCACAAAAATTATTTAATCTTCATAACACTCTAGTGATATGAAGAGATGGTGTAATTCCCTATTTTATAGGTACTAGAGAGAGACAAAGAGGTCAAGTGCACTCATGGATTTTTAGAGTCCAAGTTGAGGGCATAGAATCTGATTTTCCAGCATGCACCACAGAGCATTTTAAAGGTTCAAAGCACTTTTGTGTCAGATCCATGAAAGCTGAACACTTCTGCAGACCAGACCCCATGATCTCAGGTCAAGCCCAGAATATGATGAATGCACAGTTAATGACTACTCATGAGAGGTCGCTTAAATTCATGCAGGAATTCTTTATCAAAGATAAGAATAATTTTGCAGGATGATATTCAATCCCTTTAACCATGGAGCTATCCCTTTTGTTCCCTTTCCTCAACAAATTCTTCATCCCAATCTCATCTTTCTCAGCAAATAAAACAAGCCACATGCAAAACAAGCTTCCTTTTAAACAATCTGATCCATCTTGCATGATGAACAAGCTTGGCATCCTGTGCTAAGCATCTTAAACATACATAAACTTCCTCTACTACACAAAACTAGCCTGCCATGAATCCTTTCTAATTCAAGAAGCACAAAACCATGGAATAGGTTTAGTTGGGTTAAGTGGAAACAGTATAAATGAAATATTTCAATGTCATTATTTATATTGCTTTGATTGGTATAAGATACTAAAATGTTAATTGCTGAATTATAGAATACCTAGTACAATGCATCTACCAAACTTAATACGGTTTTGATGGTTCATTTTCATAATAGTTCTACTACAATAAACCAGATATTTTAGACATTCTTTCACAATACTGCAGTGAAACTGTTTTATCTTTTATCCTGCAAATGGCTTTCATGTTTCCAAATCACCATTTTTGGAGATTGTCATCAGTAAAAACGTGTCTTTTTGTCCAGGTTGGAAGAAAACAGGTCTGAATATTTTAAAATTTCCTGCAGAATAAAACCTCCAGATTCTTCCCAACCCAAACCATGCTTTGTTGAACAGGGCCCACCTTGTCAGAGAGACAGTCCTCACCACTAGTTATTACATTTTGTGCCTTTTCCTTCTTATCTACCTGAGAATTTGTTTATATATGTCTAGCTTCTTTGATTTGTCTCATTACTGGCATATCAGAAACATCTTACAACTCCAGTGATGCTTTCTACAGTCTCTGCTATCTGTTTTTCATTACTAGTGTGTTGTGCCTCTTCCTTGTCAGATTAACTCACTGGAATATCTATCCAGCTCCCAATTATTTGAAGGGCCATCCATACAATAATTGTACAGATGGATAATTCCAAGAAAAACTGCCATAATTATAAACAATTTATTAACTCATATATCCCTGTCTGCCTTCCAACAGCTATTTGTATTGGGTGAAAGTATCTAGCACATAGTTATGACTGGTAGTACTCAATAAATGTAGATTAACTCAAAAAATTAGAAATTTTCTTTTCCTGTGTTCCCAGGCCTTGGAGGTTAACTAATGACATCTTAAAGATCCATTTTTAAAATTCTAGAAAGAAATTTGGAATCCCAGGGGTAGTTTTACAACATGTGCAAATGTGGCACAGATTTTCCAGTGTTCAATAGCTTTTAAGATTAACTCAATTCTCAGTACCTGATCTGCTGTACACTAAGTATGACTCATGCATTATTTAGTAATGGACTGCCCCACTTTATTCATCTATCACAATAGTAATCTGAAATATTACTGTGTGGGAACTACAAGCAATAGCTGATTTTCTGAAAGCAACTACCTGAGAAGTTTCTTTTAGCAGTTGAACATGTTAGGGGGAACATTGTCACTGAAGGGGGAACATTGTCACTGAGGATGAGGAAAAGGCTGAGGTACTCAATGCCTTCTTTGCCTCAGTCTTTAACAGGCAGACCAGTTATCCTCAGGGTACTCGGCCCCCCGAGCTGGAAGACGGGGACGGCGAGCAGGATGAACCCCCCGTAATCCAGGAGGAAGCAGTCAATGACCTGCTATGCCACCTGGACACTCACAAGTCTATGGGGCCGGATGGGATCCACCCGAGAGTGCTGAGGGAGCTGGCGGAGGTGCTCGCCAAGCCGCTCTCCATCATTTATCAGCAGTCCTGGTTAACGGGGGAGGTCCCGGAAGACTGGAGGCTTGCCAATGTGACGCCCATCCACAAGAAGGGCCGGAAGGAGGATCCGGGGAACTACAGGCCTGTCAGCCTGACCTCGGTGCCGGGGAAGATGATGGAGCGGCTCATCTTGAGGGCGCTCACAAGGCATGAGCGGGACAACCAGGGGATCCGGCCTAGCCAGCACGGGTTCATGAGAGGCAGGTCCTGCTTGACCAACCTGATCTCCTTCTATGACCAGGTGACCCGCCTAGTGGATGAGGGAAAGGCTGTGGATGTGGTCTACCTGGACTTCAGCAAGGCCTTTGACACTGTCTCCCACAGCATTCTCCTCGAGAAGCTGGCGGCTCACGGCTTAGACAGGTGGACTCTGCGCTGGGTCAAAAACTGGCTGGACGGCCGGGCCCAGAGAGTTGTGGTGAATGGAGTTACATCCAGTTGGCGGCCGGTCACGAGCGGTGTTCCCCAGGGCTCAGTACTGGGGCCGGTCTTGTTTAATATCTTTATTGATGATCTGGATGAGGGGATTGAGTGCACCCTCAGTAAGTTTGCAGACGACACCAAGTTGGGTGGGAGTGTTGATCTGCTCGAGGGTAGGAAGGCTCTGCAGAGGGACCTGGACAGGCTGGATGGATGGGCCCAGGCCAACTGTATGAGGTTCAACAAGGCCAAGTGCCGGGTCCTGCACTTCGGCCACAACAACCCCATGCAGCGCTACAGGCTTGGGGAAGAGTGGCTGGAAAGCTGCCCGGCAGAGAAGGACCTGGGGGTGTTGGTCGACAGCCGGCTGAACATGAGCCGGCAGTGTGCCCAGGCGGCCAAGAAGGCCAATGGCATCCTGGCCTGTATCAGAAATAGTGTGGCCAGCAGGAGTAGGGAAGTGATTGTGCCCCTGTACTCGGCCCTGGTGAGGCCGCACCTCGAATACTGTGTTCAGTTTTGGGCCCCTCACTACAAGAAGGACGTTGAGGTGCTGGAGCGTGTCCAGGGAAGGGCAACGAGGCTGGTGAGGGGTCTGGAGAACAAGTCTTATGAGGAGCGGCTGAGGGAACTGGGACTGTTCAGCCTGGAGAAAAGGAGGCTGAGGGGAGACCTCATCGCTCTCTACAACTACCTGAAAGGAGGTTGTAGCGAGGTGGGTGTTGGTCTTTTCTCCGAAGTAACAAGCGATAGGACGAGAGGAAATGGCCTCAAGTTGCGGCAGGGGAGGTTTAGATTGGATGTAAGGAAAAATTTCTTTACTGAAAGAGTGGTGAAACATTGGAACAGGCTGCCCAGGGAAGTGGTGGAGTCCCCATCCCTGGAGGTATTTAAAAGACGTGTAGATGAGGCGCTTAGGGACATGGTTTAGTGGACATGGTGGTGTTGGGTTGACGGTTGGACTCGATGATCTTAGAGGTCTTTTCCAACCTCAATGATTCTATGATTCTATGATTCTATGAACTATTAGGGGCACTTGGAAGGTGGTAACTCAGAGATCTCTGTGTAGGATCTTCCAAGTGAGCATGGTTTTCATGATATAATATTTCATATTTTATTTGACAGGAACTCTGTCAAAAATATTACTATGATCTATTTTTGTTTTCACTGAAATTGAGAAAAGTGTCCACAAACAAGTTCTGAGTTCTTATTAAAAGAACTTAAAAGTTCTTAAAATTACTTCAAAGAATAGATTCACCCAGTCAACCACTTCTCTTCACCAAACAGCATTTTCAAACAAGAACCTTCCCACACATGGGTAAGAGCAAAGCATTGATCTCTCCTTCCTCAAAGCAAGGTGGGATGAAAGGGTCTTACCTGTATGTTAGCAAATCCAGGTTATTTTGGAACATGGAATTTCAGAGCCCTCACTTTTAGCAGGGTCTTTTGCTTGTCTATCATGCCATACTGTGAAAGTTTATATTTTATTGAATACTGTACAACATCAAGCTGCTTTCATGCATCTTCCCATTCGACAGTGGGGAAGGGCAGATTTCTTCAAATCTATGTAGTGCTGACCTTCTGTATTTGTGCCATTACTGCTGTAGGAAATCATGTCTGTTGCCAGATCCTATAATATCATACATCACTGAATGGATGAAGACAAGCATTTACTTAATGCAATAGCATTGTTGGGTACAACAATTCTGTGGGGCAAAAAGTCCATCTATATGAGGAACTTGCTAGTGTAGGGTTGAATAGACTGAACTCCTGAAACTACCGAAAACAGTTTTCATAATTATTATGTGTGGTAACGAATATAAATCTCAGACTGGTCTTCAGCATAGGAAAAAATGCAGAAGTCTGTGACTGTAACTGAAAAATTACAGGGGTTGAGCTGCATTTGACAGTACAGTTAAAAGTAAGATTGCAAAATAACTTAAACAGTACATTGCCTGGTGGAAAGAGCCTTGAGCTGGTTGTCAGGCAAGTCAGGTTCTTTTGCAGGCTCTGACTTTACCTATCCTTTACCTTGGATAACTTGTGCTCCATCCGTAAAAAAAAAACAAAACAAAAACCAAAGTTCTTTTAGGTCCACTAATGGAAAATAATACCTATGAATGAGACATCTTCCTAATGTTTATTGATTCAATTCATAACCATCTTCTTATGCTTACAGGGTGAAGTTAGAGCGAGCTGATGTTCTTCATGTTAGTTCTTACAGGCATGACATTTTTATACTACCATATAGGCACTTTTTTTTTCTCCCCCCAAAGGTATTGCATCCATATGTTCCTCTCAAAAGCTTTCCACTTTCTAAAAATATTGCATGACATTGTGAGTGATTCTAATAAAATGCATTTAAAATTACTAAAGTCAGCTGAAATATTATAAATGAATCTTCTTTCAAAGATAAGAAAGCCAAATAAGAAAAACAAATATTTTGACCTTCTGTTTGCCTTCAACCAGCCCAATGAAACATAATATAACAGTTAATAACAACTGACATGATCTCTTACAAAACAGATTCAGGCTGTTTACTCATTCCCTTTTCCTTCTTTGCCTTTGGCTAAAAGGAAGAAGTGAAGATATGTAGAAAAGACAGGGTGTAAAATGACTTTAAAATGGTTTAAGTCCTCATGATTTCAGCCTCTATTTTTTTAGTTTACGAACAAAAAGATTTATTTTTGTAATTGCTGTTTGTGCTTGTGCTGACTGTATTCTGAGACAAACTATGTTCTTGCCTTCTCTCACATTACAGTAATAAAGATCTGCAGGACAAACACTACCCTCAATTATAGATGTGCAAAAATGCCAACTTAATTTGAAAACTATGAGGTCACACAAATTGTAAACAGTGAATACTTTTGCACTGCTGAATCTTTATCATTGTATTAATATAGACAAAGGAAACAACCAAGTTCCAAGGATGACAGGTGAACACGAAGCCAAAACTGTGCAAGCAGTGGATGGATTTCTCAGTTTGTCAACAGAACCAGAAAAAAACTTGAAAAAATGTAAGCTGCATTAACCTAAAAAAAATTATCCTCAGGGAAAAAAATCTGCATTGTTTTGGTTGTCATATCCTTTTTTTTAACCAAAAATTAAAATCTGAGGGCATAGAATCCTTACAAAATAAATGCTGACAATTCTGAGTCAGAAAGGAGAAACATTGGTTGCATAGAAAGCATACAGAATAAAATGATAACTTTTTTTGAATTTTTTTCCAGCTTCCTTTTGTTAAAACTATTGGCTGAAGTTGCATTAAATTCACAGATGATTTAGGGATTCCTGAAGCTGTTGTAGATTTTTTAGAAAAATAAAATAAAATAAAATAAGCAAAAGAATCTCCAAATTTTCTCCACTACCTACTCGCCAGATCACCCATCCCTACCTTGAACTGAAGTCCTGGACACACACTGAAGCAACACCAAAAGGATGAATGCAAAGAAAATGGTACAGAGGTGACTGTATATAAATAATACTCTGCGCATTTGGAAACCCAGCCAACTTCAACTTGATGTATCTTGAAGTAAATTTGCTATTCTTATAGATGGGACACTTCCCTTTTGAGGGCTGTATCATGAACCAACAGATTATCCAAACTGCTACTGCTTGACCATTCCAAGGCCTGATATAGTGTTCTGTTTCTCGGACTTCATTTATACTTCATTAGTTATCAGGGAATGACTGAATTCTGTAAATTGAATGTAAGGATATGAAGAAAACCAGGAAGAAAAGCAAATCCTGCAATACTAAAGAATCAAGTTGCATTAGAGGAGGTTGGCTGGACTATTTGGAGATAAGAATGAAAACGTTACCAAAGCTTAAAGTGTCCTAAACTTTTTTTTTACCACAAAGAAGCAGAAGGGCAATGTCCTGATACTTTTGTTGTACACGTTGTTTTGCACAAGACACTGAAAAGCTTTTTACTTCTGGAATCTGGTCCTCTGTCCTGTTTTGCACTAACTAACAACAAGTGCAATTTGAAAGTCTGCCGTCTATTCCACTGCTGTGGACACACCTGAACTACATCAAATCACAGAGAAACACAGAAGAAAAGTCCTTGTGATTTGCTCTGTAAGACCATTACAGAGTGTTTCTGGAGTCTCTAAACTCCTCCCGAGTTTCAAGGAGAGTATGTAATGCACACAGAATACTGTCTGTAATTTCCTCCACTAAGAGACTTGAAGAAGAAATGTCTTTCACTTTTCATCTGTCATTAATCTGGTGTGCTTTTCCATATAAATATTTATATTTAATCCATGTTACATGGAAATTCCTAGAAGGAAAGAAACTGATTGATTTTAGGCCATTTTTAATATACAGTACTGCCTAATATGAAAACAAGGCTTCCTAAGCTGAATTTGACTACTATGTACTAAGCAATATGAACCAAACTCTCCTTGCATTGCAGGTGGCTGGAATAGTCAATAAACTGCTGACTCAGCAACAGAGATAAGTGGAATGCAATAACAATCAATTTGGCAGACAATCTGGAAATATCTTTAAATGAGGAAGGGATATAGTTAACCGTTTTTTCCCCAATGAGGAGATAAGAAGTAAGTGGTTATGTACTTTCAGGATTTATAAATTAAAGTGTTGGCTTTGGTACAATTAATTTTAGATTCAGCTTTTCTCTGGGATGGGTTTACAGCTGAAGCTATCTCCTTCGATAATACTCAAACTGCTCTGTTTTTCATTTTTGAATGCAACAGGAAGCTTAGCGTGTGTATATGATTCCTAATTTAAATGCAAGTTATAAAGGGTATCCTTCACCTTTTACATGGGAATGAAAAAAGCAACTGGTTTTAAGGACTACATTCTGATTTCAAGTTCACCACTGAAGGACCATGTTCCTTAGCAATATTACTGTAAATGGGATTAGACTTGTTTCTTAAAGGACTTTAGGTCACTCCATTTGCGTAACTTATGTGAGGTCTCAGAAGAAAAAAAATAGTATAGCAAGAAAACCAATGAAAAGAAGAAATTAAAGAGTATAAAAACTAGGCCACAAGTAGCTTTAACATGTGCAATCTTGAATCTTGCGTTTCACCAGAATGCCTGTTACATCAGCTTTGTTTCTTTATGCACCATGTTTCTCATGCTGCTTTTTATGCACTCAGCCCACTTAATGTAAAACTCATATCATTATTGAATTTACTTAATGGTATTTCTATAATTCTTTAGTCATAGGTATAGGTACTGTTCCATCAGAATATATAAGGATTTGATAGACTGGCATTAGCATTGGCATAAAATATAGTGAAATGTCTTACCAAGACAGGAAGTAAAGCTATGTTATCACCTTCACTCTGCTCAGTGTATCTGCAACTAATGGTGACAGACAAAAATAATTTGCTCTCTGTACCTCATTTGTTGTTTAATTAAAAAAACTAAAATATAACAATTTCTAGAGCCCTATATGATCACGTAATATATTTTCACTCATATTCCTTCTGGTAATAAACTGTCCATTTGACAGGTCTCCATCCCATCCATGACATTTACAACGGCTTATGCTATTAAAATAATAGTTTTAATCAGCTCACACAAGACTGAGTTATCTGTGTCTGTAGATTGCATTACTAATTCCAGCAATAAACCAACTAGTGATAAAAAAGTAGTTAAATCCTCTCTTGTTCTTCAAACATAGCACTCCTTTACAAACACAAATGTGCTTATTTTATTTGGTAAGTGGACAAAATAATTCTTGAATAATGTGTTATTTTTCTTGAGTAACCTGTTATAGAGATTTTTCTATTAAAAATAGTGTCCTACTATGTACAAAAGCATTACCCAGTGGGAATAGTACTGAATCAGCACTCAGACATTCAAATTTATTTTTTGCTCTGCCATCCTCAGGCAGGTTATTGTATCTCTGGAAAGTTATTTTCACATCACAGAATGGGATATACATTAATCATGCCATTTGATCCAGCCAGCTAGCCAAAATTTGGTCATGTAGATGGATTTAATTAGGTGGAGTAGTTAATTGTGGAGCCACATATTTCCTTACTGTAATTTTTGCTTAAAAAACCCCAACCCAGCATCCTGTTCTCTTGAGTACAAGAGGATTTAAGCAAGTTAAGATAAACTTCTTTCATGGAAAAAAGTCTCTTCCAATCCATAAGCCTTGATCACCATTTTGAACCTTTTTTACATGGTCAAACTCCTCGAGTTTCTGTGAAGCTTTAGCTTCTGTTTTTTCCATTTATGCAAACATTACCTGTACTAGGTGTTCCCTTGGAGCATTATGCATAATGCCACTCCATGAGGAGCATGGTGATTCTCAGATACCCAGCTCTCTCTCTGTCATCCAGGTGCTTGGTAAAGAGGTTTATGGTGTTAATTAAAGTGTCTCACACAGACTAAAACTTACATCACTTGCCTCTGGTTGCATGTAGGTCATAGTGAATTGCTTGGCAAACTGTTACGGTACATGCATTCTGCTTGAGTGGAAGATATCATAACGGTTTTCAAGCCGCTCCTTTATGATGTATTGGTTGTGCCCAAAAGAGTGGTGTTTCTAAAGGGTACAAGGTTACTTGGGCACAGTTTTATCATTAGACTAAATTAAGGGTGAAATGACAAATACCCATCTGTAAAGTTGGGGAAACTGCAAAAAAAGATTTAAGTTCTTAATTAAGACTGTATTTTGTTTTTAATCCTTAACTGTTCTTGAATCTTATCTTACGAGGGTGACTATTTAGCCTCTATAATCTAACCCAAGACAGTGATCTCCTGAAGAGTTCTTCTAGCTACTTCTTTCCTGCACTTTTGTCTATTAGCAATGCCTACTAGAGCAGCCAATGTGGGCAAGGTTCCCAGTAGTCCAAAATGGAAACAATAGTTTTGTTTGCTTACTCATAAAAACAGCTTTTCCATATTTGTGACAGAGCACTCGAATGGCAGTACTGATGGAAATACACAGCGTGCTCCCAGGAAAGATGAGGATGTTTAAGAAAAATTAACAAATAACATAATTTTCTAAATAAATTCATATTTGTTTAATTGTTATATATTCATAAAAATCCTACATTTTTCAAGTATCATAATATCCTTACAGCCTCCCCCAACAATAGTGGCAGAACCTTACAAATTGTAAGAAATATATGAAAATGCATCAAGGTTACCTTCTACAAGCTCCTCACTGGATCTGTAGTTGAGTTATGAGCAGAACAAAAAACTGATGTGAATATGACATACCAGGACGGCATAACCTCTTCCTGCACATATTTTTCAGCTGAGCCCATAGGACAGTCAGTCATAAATACCACTTGTAAAATTAGTCTTTTCTTTTTATTCAGTAAAAGAATATTTAAAATCTTATTTGTTTTGTGATTTCTGGTAGAGAGGAGAATTCCAGATTTCTGGAAATGTCAGTTCATTTGAATACTGGGGAAGGGTGTTAGATCTATGTTAGTGACTTTGAACATAAAGCTGGAGCTCTGAAGAGACCTTGAGTTATGTAGCAATGAATCTCTTTTTTTATCTTTTTTTTTTTCTTTCTTATCCAGGTACAAGATTAGTCTATACTAGTTCGCTGTCACATGAGGAGAATAGTTATGAGCTCCCATACAAAGCAGTGTATGTCCATATTCTGAGGTATATGAAGTATTTTAAATAGTCTGATCAGATTAGATTGCTATGAACTGAGACAGCTTAAAGTTTAAATTTTAAAGACAGACAGAGGATGAGGAACAGGAGTACTATGAAGGAGATGGCGAACAGAGGCACAAAGAAATTACATGATTTGTCCAAAGCCGCACAAAAAAACTATAGAGCAAGTGGCAACGAAGTCCGTATCTTCTGCCTTCTACCACAGTCTCTTAACTCCCATATTTCTAAAATAAGAATACTATGTTAAGTCACCCTACAGGGGCTGCAAAATAAGATGATGATCTGTTTAAAATCTAAAAGCAAACCTTTTCATTCAAAAATCCACTTTTGGAAACATCCTTACACAAATTTCAGCATGTTGACCATCTCCTGTGGTCAGACTATGTTACTGAAGAATGTGCATACTCTGCTGGCAGGGGCTTTAAGAGGTGGGACTGCAAGAGATTCAACTTTGCATAGAGCAATATTAAACATAAAGTGTCTTTTCCTTCCAACAGGAAAACGAGCTGCATGAAAGTTTGCATGTTGAGCCAGCAACTTCGAGTCTTCTAAATCTGGGACAAGACTCTTATCTTCTCTAAACTCCTTTCTCTCTTCATCCCTATTTAGAGGTGTTCAGTACTGTATTTGTTAAATACCCCTGCCTTATGTCACACTGTCTGTGCCTTTTGGCTGTAGTTGCTTAAGTTTCATGGTCATTGTTGTTGCTATTATTATAAATTCTTATTTCAAATATAAAAAGGAAAATTACTTGGTTTGTGATTTCTCATTGCCTGGGGTACTGGAATTTTCAGGTTCCAATTTCAGCACCATCTACCTGTTGAATGGTTGGAGAATGGGGATGATGGATCCTTTGGAGATCAGTATCCCCTTCGAGTCTACCAAAGACACTGCCTTGGCCCCTCCCAAAGTAAAAGCTTGGGTTTCCCACTCAGTGATGGTCCAGGACATATTTTTTGCATTCCATTTCAGAATTTGTCATATTATTATTTTCCACTGGCATATGAATTCTAGGTTTCAGCCAGCTTTCAGTAAAACCACAAATCTCCAGACATTCAGGAACAGGGTGGAATGGGTATAGATATCCTTTTCAGAACACATTGACTTTTTATTTTGTCTCAGAGAACTACTTTTAGCCTAGAACACCTGTGGCCTCAGAGATGAGTGAGTGGGCACAGTTCTTGGGAAATAGCAAAAACCTTAAAATCTATTTCTGAAACACCTGGTAAGTCCCAGCTGAACACCACAAGCCAGTAAAATTTCCTCTGAAAGAGAACCTTTAGGTATTGAACACAGAACTCTTCACCAGTTTGAGAAGAGGTTTACTTACACTGAAGAGGTATCCAACCTTTGTGACTTGATGTGAGTATTCCTCACAGTTAAATGAGCTAAAATTGGCCCTTTTTTTTCTAATGTGTTTTCCAGACTTGTATGAAAGAATATTGAAAGCTTCAACAATGAACTGCTGTATTTTGAATAACTCAATTTTCTTCTCAAGGACTGGGTTTTTTTCTTCTTTGTTTTCTTTTTTTAAGGATCATTTACTCATTTTGCAAGAAAGCCCAGTCTAGACCTCTCATTCAAAAAAACCTCGCTCTACCTTCAACTCCTGGTCAAAATAAGTCACCATTTGCTTCTACATTTTTCAGGCGATATCTACTTTATGTCTTCTAGATTGCATCTTTCCTAAAAATGTTTAAGGTTGTGAAGATTAACTTTGCCCATCTAATAAGATGAATATTCTGTAAAAATATAACCACACTTTATTTTTAATTTCTGAGTGGCATTTTGTTGGTATTGAAATGGTTAAAGTCTATTTCTTCCTCTTCATGTTAGAATAAAGTTAATAAGCAACCAGTGACATGGACTGTAGCTGCTAAAGCTAAACTTCTAAGTAATCCTAAAAGGAAGGAGGAAAATTGTTCCTGACAAGCTGAAATTACATTATAAAACCTCCCATATTTTGAAGAGCCATGAGTCGTCCCAGGCATGTGGCTTATTTCAGTGTTTAACAAAACCTGTTTATAAAGAAAATATCTTCCCCAATATCAGTTTTCCAAAAGCATGCCCCTTAACCCCTGTTTTTTTGTTTCTATTCGTTGTTGGCATGGAGACGAAGAGGCACTCCACTAGATTGATCAATGCGTGGTAACATCAACATAACATTTTCAGTCAAGTTCCCAGGAGCCTTCCTCCTGAATCTGTCATTTTGATTCAGATAACTAAATCAGGCTAAGCACTGCAATGATAACGGATGACTTGCCTCATTAGCTGTCTCCTGCTGCTTTACTCTGTCAGGAAGCACCATAGTGACTGTCTGGGTTCCTGTGAGAGAGAACTGGTTTCCCTTATATTATTTTGGTATATATACGCTTTTTTCATTTCTATCTGGTTTTTTGTCTATATTCGTGTACAGAGAGAGACAAATGCAAGCAGTGTTTAATGAGTATTTCATTAAGGGGAAATAGAGTTGAAAAATTCTTTATCAAGATCCAAAATTCAATCATATAAATAAACATATTTCATAACATCCTGATAATACAGCTATATTCTCTTATATTCACTGTCTCAAACTTTCTGTTTCCTTTAAATGGGATCCTTTTTTGTTAAGGCACTTTGCTTATCTGAACATTCAATGAATCAATTACCTTAATTACACCAATATACAATAATTAAAATCCTAAGAATCATTCCTAGATGAGTAGTTTGAATTTTAAATATGCTGTTGAATAAATAAACTGCATTAAAATAAAACCTGTAAAAGATAGGACAAACAGATTTTCAATTGTAGCTATTAAACAGACAACACGTGTACTACAGTATGTACAAGTACAGGTAAAAAATTAATCCAAGTGTATTTTTAGCCAAGTTGTCAATGCACACATGAAAATAGTAGTAGCTCTGTTTGTTATCAACTGTGTTTGTGGGTAGGTGCTTAAATACAGAAGAAATAAAGACTACATGTATTAAATAAGCCACTCACAAACCATGGCCTTCTAACTTGTACTATCACTACTATCTTCCTCATATATTTGCGCCATATACTGACCATAAACTAATCCAAATTAGTGAAATGAGAATATGCTAAAATCAGTCTCCATCATAGCTCCCCTCAAAAATAGACAACTTGCTTTGAATTCCAAAGGCAGAGATTTATTGCTAACTGAGAAGAAGCCTTGCCCCTGGCATTGAAGTAATACCATTGTGTGAGTCAGCCAAAGCATCTCAACCACCTTGAGCTGGCAAGGTGGTTATACAAGGAATGAGAGAATGGTGGAATTTGCCATTTAACTCCCTTCCCTAGCACTGCAGCTTTTAACCTCAACCAAAGAAGTGCAACAAAATATTTAAGCTGGGCTGGGGAAGCCCAGTTTCTTTTCCATGTTCAAACATAGGATGCTTGCACATTCTTATCAAGGCACCTGGGTTAGATTCACTGGTTAGACTCAGAGGGTTTCACTGCAGTATTTGGAGGACCCTGGTCTTGACTGCCAGAGCACTCAGAAAAATCTCACTTATCTGAGTAAGTAGGAGTCAAAAATGGGTAAGGAAGTCCTAGCATTTCTGTTCCATTGCTGCCTAGTTCTTGATGTCACCTGCCAGCCTGACACATATTTACTCAAAATCCAGTGGGATTCATAAAGTGCATATTCTCTGGCTAGCTCATTTATAAAGCTTAATAAAGCTTTTATGGCATATACTTAACATTTAGGGGGAAAAAAGAAAACTCTCAGTACGTTTTTTTCCTCTGTATTATGTCAGTGTTTGAAGAATGTAACTCAATTATCTCTTCTGAGATTGATTTGAAGAGTAGGATATAGATGTGTACCTGTTCTAAGTGTAGGAAGATCTCACTGGGCATAGGTTATTTCAGGATTTTCCTCTTGTTTTCTCTTGAGGCTGTTCCACTTTGGATACATAAATATGCAGTTGTGTAAACTCAGTTCTGCCAGTTTCCCCCAGGGGAAGAGCTCTAACTGTGTGCCCTCTTTGGCCCAAATGGTTTTCACACACACACATACCAGGAAGAAATTCCACTTTTAGAAAGATACTACTCCTTTATTTTATTGCAAGTAAGAAAAAGTAATCCAGACTACATGCACAATTCCTGAATATGGTTTACAATAAGGGCCCTTGCTTGATTTATAAGTGCATTCCTTAATCTTTATACATTGTATAATTACCTGAAGGTGTGTATCATACATGGAAATTATAATCTTCCCTCACCAACCACCATCTATAGTAACATTTGGCTGTGTGTACTCCTCAGAGAAGTTTGTCATATCTGAACCATAGTACACCAGTCCTTCCTTACTTCTCTCTTCTAATTACCACTCCATCCACCATATGAATGTCTAGAACCACATGGTTCAAACAAAATCAGAGGATTGAAAGGGAAACCTACTTCTGAAGTGAGGAGAAGGTATCTCTCAACTCACATGAATGAAAATCCATCTAAAATTCAGAAGTATTTTCCTAAGCAATTTATTCTTCACTAAGCAGTTTTTCCTTCTGCAATGTCTCTACAAGTTGCAAATTCTTCCTTGAATTATTTTGGAGCATATATGAAGAAGTGATTCAGCCTAGTATAATTTCTTATGGCATAACAAATAGAATGTGTTACTACTAAGTTTAAATCTCTTTCTAACTTTTGATCATTAGATGGCCTTCATGTAATCAACACAGAAAGAAACCATGAGCCAACGCCAACTTATCATACTTGTTAGGGGAAGAGAGTGGAAAGAGACTTGAAACACATTTTCTTCAATTGTTTACTGGATAGGAATGAATTATTTTAATGGCGTAATACGTATGATTTACATTTTTATATATTTGAACATTTAAAAACTACCTCACAGAATCAGTGTGATAAGTTATTTATGGTTAGTAATGAAAGATGTTTGATTATAAATATTCTGGACTTTGAAATGGCTGTGAGTCTATACCATTTCCCTTCAAATCACTCAGGTATAGAGAAGTATATCAGAATAGAAATGAAACCTCTTGCCATTATTTCACTTTAGGATACAGAAAACATGGAGCAAAATTGTATTAAGGTCTTATATGTAGGGTTTTTATTCATCATTTATTAGATTGTGTATACCAGTCATTATTGAAGCAAACCATATCAAACATTATCAAAACTGGTTTTTAGAGTAAAAAAATTTGAGACCTTTTGAATGAAATATCTTTGGCAAATTGTAAATTTGTTAGAAAACTGAGTTTTTGAGAGACCAAAGTTAATAATTCTCAGCAAATTTTGTGAAGTTTTGTGTTTTTTCTTTAGCATGTTAAACATTTTTCTTTTTCCTTTTTTTTTTTTTGCAAAATTCCATCTGAATGGATACTTGCCACTTTCATCACTTTCCTTCCTGATCAACTTGATAGTAGGAGCACACCTTGGGAGTTAAAAAAACATTGTCTTGAAAAAGCATGACTTCAGGGATCTGGGCCATATAAACCATGGCAGGATCAGTTATCCTTATGTCATTCTGGAGGAGACATGCAAATCAGGTTTGGGTTTTTTTTTTACTCTTTGTATCAGTCTTTTACATCCTTAAAGCCTGTTTTTGTGTCCCACTCTCCTCTGTTCTCTTGTTCAGACCACACTGTTCACAGTCTTCTGTTCTCTCCTCCTAGAACAACCTTATTAGAGACCTCAGGTCATTCTCATTGCTCTCCTCCAGAGGTTCTTCAAGTGATCTTACCTTTTCCAGAGGTGTGATGTTCAAATCTGTATGTGATACACTTGTTGGGGTACTGCCACTGCTGCATAAAACAAAGCTGTCATGTGTCCTGCAGGCTCAATTCCTGCCATATATCCTTTTGTCCGATTGGCACGTTTATTGACTCCTCTTTTATGATCAGACTTTAGTTTGTTTCTCATTCTGTACTTAAACGGTCTTTAGTTTTTTTCCTTCTCAAATGTTTTGCATTTGTCCCCATTTTGTTGTTGTTGTTGTTGTTGTTGTTGTTTGTTTTTCTGAGCCATTCGTCTTATTTGCCAAGAATATATGTATCTAATCTAATCCCTTCAATTTTTGTACTGACTTAATATAAAGAAGTATATCCTCTATTCCATCATACAGATTATTTATGGAACTTTGCATAGGACAAGACCGCGGCTACATCTCTGCTGAGTTGCATTCAACACACCTTTACATTTTGCTAATGATTTTAACTCCTCTCTGCATAGTTCATCAACCACATTTGCATTCTCTATTCAAAAGTAGGCCACAGTAAGGCCAATGTACAGAATATTATTGCTTCTCCCCATATCAACTGTTCCCTTTAGTAAACAGAAGGAACTTTGATTGTTTAACATAATGCTATTTTTTTAAACTGCCCTAGCAGAGGGAGATCAGAGTGGAAAACTGTATAAACCACATTTGTGCTCCACTCTACTTGCGCCAATAAGCTGTTTTGTGATGAGTTTGAGTCTGCATGTTTACATGGACGTGTCCTAAGGTAGTTCCTTCTTCTAGGATTTCTTGGAGTAATAAAACCCTGTTTCCACTGAACTGACTTCAGATTTCTGCCATGATATTTAATGGCCCGTTTCTTCCCTTGCCTGGTGTTTGAAACCTGATGCTCTCCTGCCCCTTTGGAAGAGAACTATTAGATGGGACACAGAAGTCATTTGCTGCATCATGTGTGTGGGAGAGAAGTTATCAGCTTCCTCACTTTTGATACAGAGCAACATTTCCTTGTCCCAATGAAATTGTCCCCATTTCACTGTCCCAATCTGATCTGCATTTTAACATGCTGAAACGTCTTCCTGACTGCCTGTGAATTTATCGTGGGTAGAAGTGTACAGTGTTACCAGTTCCTAACACTGCCAAACCCTGAGCCTGGACCTCTTGAAGCCAGGAGATTGATTTTTAAATTAATGAGGTTTGAAATAATAAATGCTAAACTTACATTCTTATTTTTCAACTTGAACATTTTTCTGACTTCCCTTGCAAGTAGGAAAGATCAATGTATACTGCTTTTTAAAATTAAAGCTGAGGTGTTTCTCTAATCTCTTGATTTCAGCAGCCAGGGCTTTAAGAGATACTCCCTCCATCATGAAACTAGTCATGTAACAGAACCAAGTTCATATTTTCAGAGTGAATCTTTCTCTTTGTTGTTAGGGCAGTTTCCTAGCAGAGAAAACTGCTTTTCATTTAAAAAAATAATCCCTGAGCTGTCATCCTCCCACCACTGGATTTACCAGCATAGAGGATTTCTTGCACAATTTTCTGAGCAGTTCCTGGAACTGATATTTTGCAATTGCTTTAACCTCTCTACAAAGTGACTTCTTAATGCACATTTCCCCCACACATTCATATAAGATTAGTATTCTCTTTTAGCTAAAGAAAGATTAAGATGATCACTGTCTTAAAGTCTTTGATTCCTTCTTTTCAGCTGTAGTTCCTCCTACAGTAAATAATACTTAGTGAATTGAATAAAGTCCCATTATTCTTTGTCAAGATACTGTAGTAAATTGAGCCACAGTGATTTTCTTGACTCAAAACACCTGTTACTTATATCCTTTGCAATCTAGGAAATACCTATAGTCAGAAAGACTTTATCCTTGAAATAAGAGGTGTTAAAATTCTGGTGTCTCCTTCCAAATTTTATCAGAGCAAAAAAAGAAAATGCAGACTTTTTATAAAACCTTTTGTTGTGCAGGGCTTATGAAACCTCTGAGCTTCTTTGTCTAACACATTTTTAGAACAGAACAAAACAGAATAGAATAGAATAGAATAGAATAGAATAGAATAGAATAGAATAGAATAGAATAGAATATTTCAGTTGCCATGATGCTTTTAAGTTCAACAGCTCAAACAGTGTTTCATTTAAGGTACTTTTCTTTAAATAAAATCTCATTCTCTATAGAGCAGCATAGGTCTGCTAGTTTAAAGACATCTACTATTTCCCAAACTACTTAATATATCTCCACGGTTGATTATTTATTATCTGTGACAAACTATCAATATAATGGTGTGTGTTTCAAAGTGATCTACTGACTACCGGCTTTACAGTGCTGGCTTTATCTTGTCTTCTCAAATAATTGACTCTAAAACTCCAAAATGACACTGTATGGTAAATGACTCATATTCCTGTAACTTGCATGCTATTTGACTCAAATATTTGTAGCATAGAAATGTATGTAGTGTAAACATAAAGAGTGCATTTTTGTATTCAAGTAAAATAAAAATTGTAGCTAGAATGCTAGAGACGGCTCTAAGTTTGTACTTCCAAGTGTTTCTATTCTGAATACAGGTTCCCATTCTAATTCCACTTCTGTTTTT